>NW_007246509.1:0-578 GCF_000164805.1 Carlito syrichta
TGGTGATCTGGATTCTTCTGCTGAAATTAGGGTTTTTGTGGTCTTGCTTTTCCAGCTTCCTTAGGTGGCTTGTAAGGCTGTTAATTTATATTCCTTCCATTTTCTTCATGTGTGTTTGTGGGGATATAAATTCCTCTCTTACTACAGCTTTTAAGGCATCCCAGAGATTTGGTAAGATGTTTCTTCATTTTCATTTGTTTCCATGTATCTTTTGATCTCTTTCTGATTTCACCAGTGACCCAGGAGTTGTTTAGCATCATGCTTTTTAGTGTCCATATCTTTGTGGGTTTTGGGGGTAACTTGGTGGTGTTAATATTTATTTTTATTCCAGTGTGGTCTGAGAAGGTGCATGGTAGCATTTCAGGACTTTTAAATTTGCTTATGCTTGATTTATGGCCAATTATGTGGTCAATCTTAGAATACGTTCCATGCAATGATGAGTAGAATGTGTATTTTGAGGTCTTTGGATGGAATGTTCTGTAGGTATCAATTAAGTCCATTTGGTCCAGAGTCACATTGAGATCTCCTTGCTGATTTTTTGTCCTGATGATCTGTCTAGGGTTGTGAGTGGGGTATTA
>NW_007246509.1:1273-4961 GCF_000164805.1 Carlito syrichta
TCAGTGGTGCATTTAGTCCATTCACATTCAGGCTAATTATTGAAATGTGAGGGTTCATCCCTATCATAGAGTTCTTATAGAGTTGTTGTTCTTCCACTTGGATTTTTTGTCTTCCATTTGGTTTTGGGGTTGGTTCATGTATATTTTATTCTTTTTCCTGTACTCTTGAGAAGGACATTGTTCTTTTTTCCATTTATTCTGTGTTTAGTACTTTCTTAAGTGTTTCGTGTTGAGGTGGTTTGGTGGCAGCATAAGTTCTTAGGGATTGGATATCTGGGGAGGATTTTAATTCTCCCTTGCTGATGAAGCTTAGCTGGGCTGGGTATATTATTCTTGGTTGAAATTGTTTATCTTTTAGGACTTTGAAGATAGTACTCCAAGCTCTCCTAGCCTGCAAGGGTTCTGTGGATAAATCTGCTGCTATTCTGATTAGCCTTCCTTGGTAGGTGATCTGGCCTTTTTCTCTTGCTGCCTTTATGATTTTTTTCTTTTATGTCTACTTTGTTTAGGCAAATTATTATGTGTCTAGGAGTTGGTCTTCTCATTTGTTATCTTGCAGGGATTTTCTGAATCTCTTTTGTTTGAGTTTATGCATCATTGATTAGATAAGGGAAGTTTTCTTGAATGATCTCTAGGAAAGTTTGTTCCAGTGTGGTCTCTGTCTGTCTTTCTGCCTCAGGAAGGCCAATTACTCTTAGTTTCGGTCTCTTGAAGTAATTGCTCATCTCTTGAAGGTTTTGTTCTGTCTTTTTGAGCTTGTTTTCTGTGTTTTTAAGATTTTGGGTTAGTTCTACATTTTGGTTCTCAAGCTCTGAGATTCTTTCTTCTGCTTGGGTAATTCAGCTTTCAATGCTTATCAGTTTGTTATTTATTTCATTCACAGTATTCTTTATTACTGTTATCTCAGATATCAGCTCCTTCCTACTTTCTCCTTGTGTCTCCTCAATTCTTTTTAATCTTTCCATTAATGTCTTGATATCCAGGTTTGTAGTTTGAGACCCTTCATTCTGGGGGCTCTTCATTATTTGCATTCCGAAGTCAGTTTTCTCAGTGTCTCCCAGGGGTCTGGGAAAGATTCATACTCTTATTTTTGTTTTTCTTCATTTGTGTAGAAATTTCTCTCTTTCCCCTTTTCCCTCCCCTTCTTTAATTCTGTTTTTGATAGAAGGTGGGGTTGCTCTTGTTTCACTTCTGCAATATCCTGTTCTTCCTTATGAGGCTCTTCTGGCTTTGTTCACTTTTGAAGTTGGAGTGTGGGCTGTGGACTGTACTTTTTACAGTTTTGAGGTTTAATTGAGGGGGAAGCTGTGGTTCAGAATGTATATGCTGATTCTAGTATCCACAAACAGGTGTAGAGCACACTGGAACCTATTTCCCTTTGCCTTACAATCTGTCCATGTAGCAGTATGTAGTCTTGGTCCCTAGATAAAAAGGGGGTATAAAAGAGGAAAATAAAGGAGGAAGGGGGGTCAATAGCAAGTTAGAAAGTGAGAAAAGCGAGAGGGAAAACAGACATACATACCAACTATCAGGTGAGAAAGAGACATAAGGCCGGAAAGAAGTGAAAAAAGACACGTAAGAAAGATTCCCTAAAGAATACCGATAGCTACACAGAGACAGACCAATAAAATCATGAAACAGTGTAAGTCAGAAGGCAAACAACAAAAGTGATCAAAATAAACAGTCAAATTGATAAAATCATAAGTCAAAATAAGAGATCAGACTAAAATCACTTCAGCTCTGATCTCTCGCCTCTCCCCTTTATTTTTCATTGCAGGCATCTAGATTTACTCACACTTTGGGTTTGTTTTTTTTTAGTCTGCTGCCTGGAGGTTGCTTTTGTCTGATTCTGCATAGGGGTGGGGCTTTGTCTCCTGTTTAGCAATGTTACCTTAGGAACCGAGTTGGGGTTTGTTGATAAGTGGGTGGGACAATGCAAGTCTGTGCCTGGGGAATGGCTGAGGCAGATTCACCTTTGCAGATCCGTTTCTCTCTGCTTGTCTGGGTCCCCAGGTTTGGGGTCACATGCTGAGTTCCTCAGCCGCAGTGGGCCCAGAACTCCAGAGCTCCAAAGCTCCAAAGGGCAAGGTGGTGAGCGGCGAGAGTGGCCCTAGACTTCCCATAGGGTACTTTAGCCAGGAATGGGACCAGTGTCTCTGAGGGATGGGTGCCCAGGGCCTCCCTGAGTGACCGGTGGCTTGGTGTTGGGTGCTGGGCAAGAGACAATATAGCCAGGAAGGGAGCTGAGACCCGAGAGTCCCACACACATGGTGGAACAGCAGCAGCAGGGGGCCATAATAACCGGCCCTTCATGAGACCGAAGACCCTGGGCCTTGGACCAGCACAGCTGGTGGTGGGCTGGGGGATGGGGAAAGAAAAGTAAGAGTCTTTTGGGGAACTCACGTTCAGAGAATCTCACAAGTCCACCTATACCATCGCCATCTTGCTGGGAGGTTCATCAACAACTTTTAAACCATAAGACTATAGGGAAGACATCTGATTAAAAACAAGTCAACATAGTTTTTTTTTTTAATTCTTCACTCATGTTTCTTTATGTTATTAAAAATTCCAAAAGTCTTGTTTTAATGTTTTGACCCAAGTTGAAAATACACAATAGGAAATGCATTTCCTAGGTTTGATACCAAACCTTTGCATATTAGCCAAAATTCCTATATATTGCTCTTTAATTCAGATGATGTCTATAACTATCTCACTAACTTTCATTTTCTTGGTGATCTTCAGAAGTTGAATTTGATATATTAACAATTTAACAAGTTGTTTTATTCCTTTATCCAGATATTTTTAAAGCTGCACATTTAATAATGTTTTACCTTTAAAGGAGCAAATATATTCCAGATATTTTAAGACTGTTTCTTTTATCAATGTTTTGTAGTTTTTCTTATAAAGTTCTTTCACCTCCTTGGTTATATTTATTCCTAGGTGGTGTTTTTGTGGCTGTTATAATTGGGATTGCCTTTCTTGATTTCTTTTAATTTTTCAGCTTGTTGATTGTGTAAAGAAACGTTACTATGTCTTGTATGTTGATTTTTTATCTGGCAAGATTACTAGATTTGTTTATCAGTTCTCAGAATTTTGGGGTAGCGTCTTTAGGTTTTTCTGCATAAAAGATCCTGTTATTTCAAACAGAAAAAAAATTGACTCCTTCCTTTTCCATTTGAATGCCCATTATTTTTTTCTCTTACAAAATTGCTCTGGATAGAATTCGTATTGTTATGCTGAGTAAGAATGGTGACAGTAGGAATCCTTGTCTTGTCTGTTTTAAAGAGGGAAAGTTAAAAGTTTTCCCCCATTCAGTATGATGTTAGGTGTGGAATTGTCATATATGTCCTTTATTGTGTTCAGGTACTTTTTTCTTCTTTTTTTTTTCTTTTTTTTTTTTAGTTGGAGTCTCACTCTGTCACTCAGACAGGAGTGCAGTGGCTGTTCCTGGCCACTGCAGCCTCGACCTGCTGGGCTCCGGCGATCCTTCTGCCTCAGCCTTCCAAGTAGCTGGAACTACAGGTGCACACTACCATGCCTGGCTAGTTTTTGATTTATTGTAGAGACGAGGTCTTGCCAAGTTGCCCAGGTGGGTCTCGAACCTGTGGGCTCAGGCAATCCACTCACCTCAGTTTCCCAAAGGCATGGGATTACAGGCTGAGCCACCGAGCCTGGCTTTTTTTTTTTG
>NW_007246509.1:4981-15301 GCF_000164805.1 Carlito syrichta
CACCCAGACTGGAATGCAGTGGCCACTCCCGGCCACCGCAGCCTTGACCTGCTGGGCTCCAGTGATCTTTCCGCCTCAGCCTTCCAAGTAGCTGGAGCTACAGGCACATGCAATCACACCTTGCTCATTTTTTTTTTGATTTATTGTAGAGATGAGGTCTTGCCAAGTTATGCAGGTGGGTCTTGAACCCGTGGGGTCAGGCAATTCACTCACCTCAACCTATCAAAGCGTGGGATTACAGGCTGAGCCACCAAGCCTGGCTGAGGTACTTTTCTTTTACCTAATTATTGAGAGTGTTTTAACACGAGGATAGGTAGATTTTTATCAGATTCTTTCTGTATCTACTCACCTAAATGTAAGACCCAAAAGTATAAAACTACTGAAGAAAACCTAGGGGAAATGCTTCAGGACATTAGAAAAAAATTTCATAAATAAGGCCTCAAATGCTCAGCAAATAAAAGCAAAGATAGACAAATGGAATTATATCAAACTTAAAAGTTTCTGCACAGTGAGAAAACAAGAGACTGAAAAGACAACCTACAAGATAGAAGAAAATATTTCTAAACTATTTGTTCAACAGGGGATAAATACCCAAAAAGTACAAGAGACTCAATAATCTGAACAGAAAAGAAATAATCCAAATTGTTAAAATGGAAAATAATCTGAACATATGTCTCTCAAAAGAAGACATACAAATCATCAATAAATATATAAAAACAAATAGTAAGTCTCAATAGCACTAATTATCAGAGAAATGCAAATAAAAATCACAATGAGGTATCATCGTATCCCAGTTTAGGATAGCTACAATCAAAAAGACAAAAATTAAATGATAGCGAGGATGTGGAGAAAAGGGAACTGCATATACTTTTGGTGGAAATGTCAACTAGCACAACCACTTTACTCAAAGGAAAAAAAAGTAATATTTCAAAGAAACATCTGACTCTTCATTTTTATTTCAGCCTATTTATGGTAGCCAAAATATGGAATCAACCTAGATGTCCAACAACAGATGAAGGGATCAAAAAATGTATACATACACAAAGAAATACAGCCATAATAAAAGAATAAAACTCAGTCATTGGGAGCAACATAAATGAAATTGGAGGTCATTATGTTAAGTGAAATAAGCCAGGAATAGATAGTTAAACACCATATGTTCTCATTCACATGTGGAAGCTAAAATACGTTGATCTCATAGAAGCAAAAAGTAGAACAGAGCATGTTAGGAGCTAGAAAGGATTGAGGAAAGGGGAGAATAAGAAGAGATTTGTTAAAGGATAGAAAATTGCATCTAGTTAGGAAGAAAAAATTCTAGTGTTCTATAAAACTGTAAGATGACTATAGCTAACATTACATCCAGTTAGGAGGAATAAGTTCTAGTGTTCTATAAAACTGTAAGATGACCATAGTTAACATACTACTTAGTTTCAAATAACTGTGAGTAGACATTATTGTGCTCAATGCAAAGAAATAATGTTCGAGATGATGAATATGCTTATTACCCTGATTTGATCAATCAACATTATATGTATGCAGATATCACTCTGTACTTCATCAAGATATACAATTATTATGTGTCAATTAAGCAAACTTTTTAAAAGTTTTAAAAAGAATATTGCTTTGACAATGGACTATGGTAAATTTACACAGCTAAAACTGCCTAAATATTATATTCTACCACAGTCCCCAAATATGTTCCTTTATTTCATGGTTTAATTTTGAGCCAACCATACTCTCTCTCTGCTTTTTATTTAGGCTTTTGGTCTTTTATTTTAGTGACAGGTAGAATAGCTAAGGTGAGTCACAGAGATATAGTGCACTATAGGAAAAAAATCCATAGATTAGGAATCAAATTTGGTTTTTCACTTTATAGTGCTTCTTTTTTTTTTTTTTTTTTTTAACAGAACATACACATTTATTGATCAAGTTCACTGTCTCATATGAATGCAGTTTGTGGTGCCCCAAGACAACTGATCACAAATCACCATGACAGATGCTGAAATAACATTAATAACAGATAATAGAAAGTGAAATATTGTGAGAATTACCAATAGAGACAAAAAGTGAGCAATACTATTCAAATGTGGCACTTATAGACTTGTTTACTTAACAAAGGGTTGCCACAAGTCTTCAATTTGTAAAAAATGCAATATTTGTGAAGTGCAATAAAGTGTGAGGCACAGTAAAATTAACTATATTGTTATTTGCACAGTTTCCAAAATTATTATTGTTGATTTCCAGTCACATTAACTTGTGCAATATACTTAAATTCCAAAAGATCAATTTTCTTGAAAAAAGACACATATTTCCAGATAAAGAATTTGTAATGATGTCTTCTACAAAATTACATTTTCAATAAACACCTGAGATATAATATATGAAATCATCTTTAATTATAAAAACAAAAGTTACATTCAAATATTTTTAATGAACTAGGCTTCTTGATATATAGTATTTTGGTAAAACTTTTGAAATTCTATTTTATATTGGTAAAAACACAACATGACATCTATCCTGTAAACAAATTTTAAATGTATAATATAGTGTTATTGACTGCAGGTACAATATCGTACAGCAGATCTCTAGAGCTTATTCATCTTGCTTATCTGAAATTTTATACTCATTAATTAGCAATTTTCCATTTCTTATATGTCTATAATTCATTGAAAATATCGTAAGTGGATAAAATTGAGTGTTAATATAGAGTGATGAAACTTAAGTCTCTGTAAATTGACTCATGTAGAATTCATGGAAGATAATAAGCATATTAATTTATGTTGTTTAAGGACAACTAACCACCTTGGAATGAGACAGTATTAATTTCTAGTTAAAATAATGCAAATTTGAAGAATTTCATTTGAAATATTAAGGAATATATCATAAACCTGGGAAATGAATGTGCATTTTAAAAAAACTTTTTACTTTTTTGTTATTCTAGCATTCCAAGACAGCTCTAGTAAGAACTTGATGCTTTCTAATGCGTTCTGAGTAAAGGTTTTCTTTCTGGTTTTGATGTTGTTTATTTTTAATTGACAGATAATTGTGTATATTTCTGGATTATAATGTGAAGTTTTGACCTATGTATACATTGTAGAAAGATTCAATCAATCGAATTAACATATTCTTTACATCAACTTTTTATTTTTGCAGTGAGAATATTGAAAGTCTATTTTTTAGTTATTTGAATAGTGACTCTTCATAGGAAGCATTTGATGTTCATATTTATTTTAAAACAGAAAATTTATTATTATTATAGATCTCATTATAATTGTATTGTGCCTCATCTTTAACTCCAGCAAAAGAGATAAAGCAAAAATATATCTCTTTAAACTAAATTATTATTATTTACTATCATAGAGACACAGTTTACTATTGTTTTCTAACTTTTGTGTGGAAAAGTGAAAACGTTTCTTCAAACTTAAAAGAAATTCATGAAATATAATGTATGATTTCAATATTTTGCATGTGTATTTTTATGTAGTGACAAAGACTACTGATTTTATTTAAAAGTGAACACAAATTTTAGAAAAATGAGGACATATACTAATGAGTTTTACATATAGTCACTGCACCAAAATTGATTCCATATGGGTATTGAATTTTTTAAAATATAGAGAAAGAATATGTGATATATGTAAACATCCCAAGCAAACCTAGAGTTCATGGTAATAATAATAATATAACGAAATAACATTTGCTTGTACTTTTTGCTTTTAGTCTCCATAAAGTAAAGGCAATTCCATAATTAAATTAAAAGGTAGTAACATAGCCTGTCAACATACTTTATAAAATAAAAGCATCCGAAATTGCAAAGCTAACATTTTCTTCTTAAGCAAACATTAGTCAGCAAGATCATAGTTTAAATGGTAGTTTTTAAATAGTCACTAAAATTGTATGAAGATATATATGTGTTATTGGTTGACTTGGAGTACTAACAATAAATTAAATTTTCCTTGAGCTCTATCCTATTACGTTTCCAAAGTACTTAATTATCCTTATTAATAAGGTGAAAGTATAGAAAATATTATATATTGGAAAATATAATCATCATTTAAATATATCATCATTTAAATATGTCATCATTTAAACCTAATGGATGACATTTACTATTATGTGGTACAATAAATCATCTGGATATTCTTTTCTACTAGAAGTAACACTTTAAGCACACATTTTGAAATGTAAATGTTTTATCAAGATACCATCAGTGGAAAATCCTTTTGATGTTGAAATCACTATTTAATGGCTCTAGAAAATTTGTGTCTTAAGAAAATTTCTTTATGACTTAAAGGTAACTACATAAAATAGGTTTAAAATGTACTATGCAATCAATGACTGACCTTAATATCTTTCTCATTTTGTCTGCGCATACACATGAACTATTTTCTTCATTCTTTTAAAAATTAGACTAGCTGTCAGTTATATTACAAATATTTATATTTAGATAAAATATTATTGTTCTTTATATTATGTTTGCCTGTTAAAGGTCACCTGTACTAAAATGTAAAGATATGAATAAAATATACAAACTGTATTTTATCAGGGAAGAACTGAATATGATTGACATACATGGTGGCCAGAGGAAACTACTCTGTGGACATTTTTATCAGTTATCATTGTGTTCTATAAACCTGGAGATGAGCATATGATAATTTCTTCATTGGAGACAATAGGACATATATAAAATTTTTAAAACCTTGTTAGTGACTCCAACATGACAACAATGACTGTCAATGTACACAATGAATCATTTTCCTAGAATACTAGTTCTCAGATTTTAGTGTGAGTTAGATCTCCTGAAGGACATGATGCAACACAGATTTGGGGACCCAGTCTTAGGATTTTCTTTAGTAGTCCTGCAGTGAAACACTGCAACTCTACCAAGTTCCTAAGAAATTACTGATGTTACTACTCCAGAGACCACGCACATTGTGAACCATTGCCTTTGAAGACCCTGTTACTCCCAGGCACAGTCTTCCATGAAAGTCCTTCTCATGGCTGGAGAAAGTTTTCTCTCTATAAATAATTCTATTTTCTGATATTAGATACATTGATCTGCCTTTTTATATAATAGAAAGATAAAGGACTGATTTTTTAAACACTTTTAAAAAAACTTAATATCTATGATATAATAGTTACAAAGAAGACACAAAATTAAATAAGTCAGGGTCTTTCTCTTAATTTAATATAACCTAGCACAACGTAGTAGGGTTATAGAGAGATAAAACACGGTAAGCCCATTGCAAAGAAATAGTCAAAGAATACGGAACTCAAAAGAAGGTCAAGTAACTTTAACATGGAGATTTGAATTAGAAAAACTTTCTGAAGGGAATAGATCAAGGAGTATGTCTGAAAAGATACATGTAAGTTATCTAGGTATCACAGTGAAATATTTTTCAGTAATGAAACTCAATCAGATGTAGTTTATTTTTATCATTCTGATATTCAGAAATAAATAAGACAAAAAGAAGTTTTCTATTATAATCTGTTCACAAAGTACCTGACTGTAGTCTATGTTATTTTTTTCCCTGTTAAAAATCTTGTCCAATTCTGAATACAGATATTTTTGCCTTTTTAAAAAATTTGACTGGGTGCTATATTTGTATTTCCAAACTGACTCTCACTTAATAAAATGTTTAAGGTTCTTTGACTCAAACTTTGAAAAATCACATCTTAAAAAAGTTCAGATACATTTATTGGTGGTGTTTTTCAATTATAAAAAGCAATCTAAAACAAACACAAACAAGTTCACTCACACATCCTACCATAAGAATGATGAGTAATGCAGGGATAAACACCAATCCAGGTTCTTGTTGTTCTGTGCTTGTACACACGAGGAATTAGTCCAAGTTTAACACTGGGCTAGGCTTTTGTAGAGATACATTGTGCCATACTCCAAGAATAATCTTTGACAATTATTAAAACCTTCACTTTTTTTAGGAGCTTAAGAAATTTTCACATGGGACAAAAAAAGCCTACATATTTACTAACCAGAAATTATTATTGTTGGGATTTTTAGAAATTGTACTAGTTGCAGTAAAATCTATTTGCCTTTAATGTCATTATTTTTACAGATTTCATTACACTCAACTCCAAAAATGACAGAAGAAAAACAGCATTCCAGGCAGAGGAACCAGCATGTATAGTTGCATTTAAATATTAATCTAAATATAGAGAAATCTAAACAGTTCTATTTTCTATATAAAAAATAGAATTAGGACTAAAGTAACGCTTGAGTAAAATAGAAAGAACAAACCATACAGAGGCTTATGTATCGTGCATTAATACATTGATGAATTTTTTTTCTGTTTAGTATATGAATATGGCATAAATGCATATAATATCATGGTACAAAATTATTAAGAATACTAAGTTGAAATAAGACTTTTAAAATCCTTGCAATAATATAAATGAACTCTTAGGTTGTAAAATTGTATATACTGTATGATTTCAAGTTAATTTCCAGACAACATTAAATATTTATTTAAAATAGTATTATGTGTCAGATTCAGTTCTATACACTGAGAATACAATGTTAAAGAGGACAATTTCCTGTCGTCATCAAGATTGTATTTCACACTGAAGAGATGGAAAATAAATGAGGATACAATAAAAAACATGTCAGAGAGTGAGAAGTCTTACGTAGGTATTTAAAATAGGATGAAGTGATTGCAAGTGAAGCTGTTCAGATAAGATTTTTTTTAAATGTCTATCTCTGGAAATAAATGTATTAGTTACCTACTACTGAGCAATAAATATATAAATATATATATATAATTTAATGATTTAAAACACTTATTTTCTTTGTGTAATACTTAAAAATTTAGAATTGTTTAGTTGAGTACCCCTGGCTCAAGGACGCTCAGAAAGTTGTAGTCAAACTTTTAGCTGAGATTGTAGCCTCTTGTGGAAAACTCAATGGTGGAGAATCAGCTTCCAGGATCACTGACGTGATTGCTGGCAAGCCTTAACCTACCATCATTGTAGGCCTCACACTACAGTGTCTGGCTTTTCTCAGGACTAAAGATTGAAGAGAAAGTATACCCAAATTGAATGGCACAGTCTGCATAACCTAATTTCAAAAGTGACGTCTTATAATTTATTACAGTTACTATTTGTTCTAAGCAAGTTAGTAAAGAAGATATAATAAAGAAGATATAATAATTCTATGGCAGCATGAATACATGAATACCAGGGTATGGAGACCATTGAGAGTCGTCTTAAAGCCTGCCTACCAGAATAATAACACATAAACGAAAGTATGACCCAACCATGACCCAACCAGGGACAAGAACACTTCAGGTCAGACGATATCATTACATATTTTGTAATAAAGTTTTAGCCAAACTGCGTTTATAGACTGGGAACCACAAAATATTTACTTGAGACCCTACATAACTTAGGGGTGCTCTGTTTGCAGGTCTAATGTTTCCTGCTTATTATTGCCCTTCAGTTCCTTTCTGGTAACCATCCCCGGCCTCCCTCCACCTCCCACTCCCCGCCCGTCCAGCGTAGCCTCTTTCGGCTCAGGTTGGCAACCCTTACCAGGAAATCATCTTGGGAGAGGATCCTTCAAGCTAACGTGAGCTACACTGTTCCCCTTGGTGTCTATGTGGCATTTTTTCCACATCCTGAAAATTCAGGCTGCACCACCAAACCCGTTTTGCACTCTTCTCTAGTAGCAGCAGGAGGTGGCCCTACCAGTCTTTTCAGCTCGTAAACATCTGTTCCATGTGGCTAGCATCAGCTGTCCCTATGAATCATTCTCCTAAAATATACCTTACTTAATACATAGGAAGAGAAGAGGAGATTCTACAACACTCTCTATCGAGGAGGACAGCAACTTTCTTCAAACAAATGCTCTCTCTGAGCCAAATTATTTTTAATTTATTTTTTTATGTACACAGAGGAGTGATGAATGATATATCAGGAGAGTAAATCAAATTTTTCTAAGTCATAACATGTCCTATAGATGCATCTGGCATCACTATTTAGAAGAAAAAGACCACTAATATCAAGACAAAAAAAAATTCCATGTAACATTCTGTTATAGTATCAAAAATAAAACCTTGACAAGAGAGTTTCATTGATCTAGATTTTTCTTCTGCATTTTAAGGAGAATTGTTCATATATAGAATTAGTGAATGAATAAATTTTAAAAACTTTAAGTCTCTCCATAAAAATAAATTTTGGAAGAGATACTGAAAGATCATCCTATAAATGTGAATACAAAAATTAAAATAAAAATCAATATTTAGAGAACACCAGAGAAAGAAGGAAAACCAAGGTGATATAGTGCAAATATTCTCAAAAAAAGTAAAGAGTCTTGATGGGGCATATAAGATAGAAAAATATAATTCAGCTTAAGGTGACATTTTTAAAAGTAAGGAAAATAAAATATGATATTTAAGTGCCACCTCCTTACAATCTTTTTATTTTCATGAATTAACTTCTTGCAGCACAGAGGCAACACTTAGAACCTATGTTTTGTTTCCTTGGAATAGTCTTCTCAACATCACATTCTTACCACTAGTTCTCATCATTTTGGTACAGTACACTGTTGATTTTGTTGCTGGTCATTGCCTAAAGATTGATGGAATTTGTCCTTAAAGGACTTCACGCCTCTCCACAAGGGTCTGAAAGAATGAAAGGTGGTTGCCCTTTTCTTCTAGGGCCCTTCCTCTTTAATTTCCACACAAACACACATAGGCTATATGTTTTTCTTCACTGAATGCTTTGTTTAATAATACAGTGGATTTAGTACATTTAATTATGTATACTACATGTGGTTTTTTCTCAACCCCATGAATTCTATATCACCAATCTCTATCAATACCCTCTACCTTCTAGTTCCACTAAGCTCTACATTTATATCCTCCTTTTGTGAAACCATGATGCCAAAATAGAGAAGCTGCACTAGATCTAACATACATAGGGCTTTTCCACATGCATGAGTTAGTCAATTTAGCACAATTGATGCATGAGGCTTTAGTTGGACAATTGGTAATGAATACTCTCACCTCAGAAATTCTGTAATGGAAGAAGATTAGAGTCAATTTTAATACCTCAAATTTTGTCTTTAAGACATCTTCACTAATGTATGAAGTCCTGTCTGCCTGTTTTCTAAAATGACATGTGTTGGATCAAGCAGTTTTCAAAAAGCATAATTCTAATCATTAAGTGGAAGCCTCATCTAATTTTAAAGATAATTTTTTATTCTTCTCTTTCAAACCGTGTTTCTTTGGGTCTATTTTTAATAATAAAAATGATGACCTAATTTTGAGTCATGCCTTTTTTTTTTTTTTTTTTTACTGGATCTCTGTTGCTCAGTTGGAGTACAATGGCATGATCATAGCTCACTGTAACTTGGGTTCAAGTGATCCTCCCACCTCAATCCACCACAACACTGAGATTACAAGTGTAAGCCATTGCACCTGGTCAAGTCATACCTCTTAATGTTGTCTATTTTAATTACCAAATGGCATAGGCAAATTTATTACAACCATTTTGAAAGTTTTTTTGTTTGTTTGTTTCATTTTTAGGGCAGTGTGCTACTATGTTGTATGTAGCCTTTATTTGAAATTGTTTTTCATATCAACCTAAAGAAAACAATTTTCTTTATTATATAGAACATAAAGTAGAAAATATAACTTACTAACTTCTTAAAAATTGAAAGTGTCCACAATGACTTACCAGAGAGAACACAAACTACATCAAAACTATGTAATAGATTAATACATCTCCTGAGGAAAAGAAACACCTTACTATTTTCCAGCTCTGGCAAAACTATGAATGATTACATGACACATATGGAATTGCTATTGTTGATTAATTAGAGGTAGAAAATCAGTAGGTGTCATTAACCTCAAGGTAATTTTATATGATATTGTTTTATCATTGAATATCATATTCTATATGCTCAAGTGAGAGGTAGCTATGGACATGTGTGAGAATAACATATTCTTATCATTTTGTTTCTACAATGATGAAATATTCATATTTAGTTCTATGTAGTCATACTGATTTGACTATTCTTTTTTAGGCATTCTTAATCCTCTGCTTGCCTATCCATATAATTTTATATTTTTCTCATTCAAGGTTTCATATGTATGTCATAGTCTTTTTTTTTTTTGACATTGCATGTTCTCTTCTGCAGAAGTGCTACTAATCATAACAAAAAATGACATATTATCCAAAACTTTGTTTCACCTCATTAGTGTAGGCAATGGCATCTGATTTTTATTTGTATACTGTCTTGCTAAGTTTTCCTGTTAATTTTTTTTTTTTTTTTTTTTGAGTTGGAGTTTCACTCCGTTG
>NW_007246509.1:15340-101656 GCF_000164805.1 Carlito syrichta
GTGGGTCTCGAACCCGCGGGCTCAGGCAATTCACTCACCTCAGCCTCCCAAAGCACGTGATTACAGGTTGAACCACCGAGCCCAGCTTCCTGTTAGTTTTAACATCATAACAAAGCAGCAACTCATAACTAGAAAAGTAAACGATTTACAACCATAAATTTAAATGCAAGGATATTTTTAGTTTTGCATAAATACAACATTGGAAGATTACATTTTTTTCAAAGAAAACTAGCATGAGTTTATGTGCAATCATACATGAAGAGAAGAAATATGTTTTCTGTATAAAAAGTTTTCATGAGTATAATCAACTAGAATAGCAACTATCAGTGAAAACAAAGTATTCAACTTTATTTCCTATATATTGCCTTGTAAAAAAAAGTTGGTCTCTGGATATTGTACATCAGCAAAAAGAACATGTGCAACACTTCTAATACAATACTTCAGAATTCCATCATATAAATTTGTAATACTTCTAAACATTTCATAGAAAATTAAATTATATTATGTAAAATATTAAAAAGCATCTATATGTATAACCACATTTGATAGGATTATTTTCCAGGTATGTGATCTGTTGAACTTTGAATTCACCTGATGACAAAATAAACAATTTCCAAAAAAAATAAATTACTTTAAACATTTTCCAGGAATTGTAAATAATGAGGACATTAGAATGAGAGAGAGAGAGAAAGGAAGGATTATATTCAAATAATAGGAAACATTTTCTCTATCTGAAGCATGAGGTCACATGGACAAACTTATTCATTACTACATGTCTTTTATTCTCATAAGCAAAGTAGCAAAAATACCTAGAAAAGCAAAAGACAAGATTTGACTCATCAACTCAATTTGCCTTTAACACCCCTCCCCTCCCCCTACCCACAAATACTTGCTATAGGCCAACTCCGTGACGACAGAGCCCACCCTATAAAGTAACTATCGGGCAACCCCTCAGGTCCCCTCTCACCATGGGAGCTTTTCTGTCCCCTCAATAATTCCTGCTTTCAAAAAAAAAAGTAACTGTCTTCTGAAACAGTATTTATCTTTCTAAATACTAAATATTCTTTCTAAAACTTTTCATGCTATACTCATTTAGAGATTGCAACCACTAGTACCCTTTATCACAGGTCACTGAAATTGGGAGTTTAGTTTTTCTCAGATACATGTGAAACCCTTCAAAAAGAAATAAAAAGAGAAAGAGTGTTTGGTAAAACCTTTTGAATAGATGTGGAATCGAAAGGGAAAATTTAGATTGTGTGTAATATTCTAATTCCCTGTAAAATATATTAGCATTTGTCAAGGAATAGGCACTACCTCAGCCCAACAGATATACAATTAATACAATTACAATTCATTAATGTTTTTTGAGAAATGTCTTTTTATGTCATTTGCCTACACTTTAATGAGGTTATTTGTCTTTGTCTTACTGATTTGAGTTTTTTGAAGATTCCAGATATGTCTCTTGTCAGATGTATCATTTGCAAATGCATTCTTCCATGCTGTAGGTTACCTGTTTACTCTGTTAATTATTTCCTTTGCTGTACAGAAGCTTTTTTTTCATTAAGGCCCATTTATTTGTTTTTGTTTTTATTACATTTGCTTTGGAGGTTTTAGCCATAAATTCTTTACCTAGGCCAATGGCTAGAAGAATTTTTCCTAGGTTTTTCCCTAGAATTTTTATGCATTTGTGTCTGACTTTCAAGTCTTTAATTCATCTTAAATTAATTTTTGTATACATGAAGATCAAGTTTCAGTTTTCTGCCTATAGCTATTCCATTTTCCCAGCACAATTTGTTGAATAGGGTTTCCTTTCCCCAACATATGTTTTGATCTGCTTTGTCTGAGATCAGTTGGTTGTAGGTATTTGGGTTTATTTCTGGATTCTCTATTCTGTTCCGTTGTCCCATGTTTCTTTTCTTATATCAGTATCATGCTGTTTTGGTTACTATAGTCTTGTGGTATAATTTGAAGTCAGGTAATGTGATGCCTCCAGCTTTTTTCTTTTTGCCCAGGACAGATTTAGCTATTCTGGTTCCTTTTTGGTTCCATATGAATTTTAGAATTAATTTTTCTAATTTTGTGAAAAATGACATTGGCAGTTTGATAGAGATTGCATTGCATCTGTAGATTACTTTAGGTAATATGGATATTTTAACCCTGCTGATTCTTTCAGTCTAGGAACATGATATTTTTTCCACATTAGAGACTCAGAAGGGGGGGGATGAGAAGGGGAGAAAAGATGAAAAATCACCTACCAGGTACAATGTACACGGGTAAGGGTATACTCTGAAAGCCCAGACTTCTTCATCACTATACAGTGCATCCATGTAACAAAAATAATTTGTGCCCCTAGAGGTATTGAAATTTAAAAAAAATAGTAATAGCTACTGCATGTAATGCATAGGTGGGCCTTGTCAAATGGTGACTTTTTGTTTTCCTTATTATTTTTACAATTACTGATTAGAGAATAAAAGTTGAAGAAAATTAGTGTATTTTCATACTCTCAACTCTCAAAGTATGTCTGTCAAGATATTAATTAATTAAAATGGCAATGGGGGGAAATATAACCTCACAGTGGTGAAACCCAGCAGACAACAAAGTAATTAGAGTGAACATCATCAATGGTGCAATCAATATCATGTGCCTCCAAAAAAGATGCTCAAAGAAGGATACGAGATTACTTCTGTAGTCTTACCAAAAAGTCTGTGACTTCACGTCTAGTCATGAGAACATGTCAGAAACACTCAAATATAGATACAGTGTACAAAATAGTTGGCCAGTTCTTTTCCAAAGCGTAAAGTCATAAAGGATAAGGAATACTGGGAAACTGACACAGATTGGGAGAGACAAAGGAGACACAACAAGTAAATGCCATGTGGGTCTCTGGCTTGGATCTTGAAACAGAAAAAGACATTAGTGGAAAATTGGTGCAATTCAAATAAGGTCTGTAGTTTAGTTAAGAGTTATGTACTAGTGTTGATTTCCTGGTCTTGGACATTGTTCTCTACTTATATAAATGGTTAATATTTAGGTTATTAAGTGAAAGGTATACAGGAACTCTGTACTGTTTTGCAACTTTTCTGTAAGTCTAAAACTATTTCAAAATAGAAAATAAAAGAAAATAAAATAAAATGAAATAAAATAGTTGATTAGGACCCAGGATTTTTATCCAGAAACATGTACATCATTTTTCCTCACAAATATACATTTGAGATGCATGATATATTATTGCCCAAAAGAAAACTCTAGGTGCTAACATTCAACTTATTCTGTTTATTGGCAAGTCTGTGTTTAATTTATTTTATTTCTTAGTAAATATCTATCAAAGATATGCTAAAAATGAGTCTTTTTTAAAAAGACAAACAGGAGAACTTACAAAAGGCAAAATTAGCAAATACTAAAAGAATGTTTTTCTAAATATTTAGTGCAAGCACATATTTCATTTGTTTTTCTTTAATAGATAAACATTTATTGACAGTTCCTCAAATATACTTAATGTTAAAAAATAAAGTAAATGTTGAAGGTGACCATAGGAAACACAAGACAGAGATCAAGGCTAAAACATTTTTTATGCTTTAATAAAAAAGTTTAATCACATAAATCAAAATTCACATTTAAATATTGACAATATTTATTTTAACAATAAAGCTATTTTTTACAGATCTGTATTTTTAAACATATAATCTTTTTTAGAAAAAAAGGCAAATTAGCATGACAATATCATTTTACTGAGTGATGTACTTCTTTCAACATGATTCTTAGAAAAACTAGAAATACCAATACTATCAATCTAAAATATACTGTTTTGAATAATAACTTTAGAAATAATAGTTCACATTTCTTGACTGCTCTACATATAGCAGAATCTGCACTAAGTATTTTATATGTGTCTTGAGAATCAAGATTTTAGTTTCAAATTTCAGGTTTGCTACTTTTTAGCTATATGATCTTAGACAATAACTTAATCTCTGCATAATTCGCGAAGTTCACCTCTAATGAGTAAAAACGACAACAAATAACAAAAAGTGCATTCTGTAAACTAAATGAAACACATGAACACTCTTGGTAAACAAGGTATTCCCTTTAATTAACATTTCTGATTTACAGAAATAAGTAAAAGCCTGGTTAATACTTAAAACCGAATAGTTGCCATATTTATACTTGTTTTAAGATTTACTTCCTTTTACATATTGAAACCCAAACACATTTCAAAAGAAGTCAATTACTAAGTGCTACTCAAAATAAAATTATATAAGCAGAGCCGGGCTCAGTGGCTCAGCCTGTAATCCCGCGCCTTTGGGAGGCTGAGGTGAGTGGATTGCCTGAGCCCGCGGGTTCGAGACCCGCCTGGGCAGCGAGACTTCATCTCTACAATAAATCAAAAAATCAGCCGGGTGTGGTAGCGCATGCCTGTAATTCCAGCTACTTGGAAGGCTGAGGCGGAAGGATCGCCGGAGCCCAGCAGGCGAGGTTGCGGTGGCCGGGAGCGGCCACTGCACTCCAGTCTGGGCGACAGAGTGAGACTCCAACTCAAAAAAAAAAAAAAAAAAAAAAAAAAAAAAAAAAAAATTATATAAGCAAGGATATTTGTTCATAGTTATACTACACATACAGAGTCAACACTGAAAGTCTGCCTAAGGAAAAGAAAAGAAATTAAAAGCCAAATAATCAAAAAAAATGTCTCCTATGAATACGACCATTCACTACATGGATAAGACACTTCAAAAAGAAAAAAGATGGAGCTATGCATTATAGGAAAATGCAATTGAAACAATAAGCTTAGAAAAAATATAGAAAAAAATAAGATGATTTAGACCAAATGCAAATCTCTCTTGAATAAGCAAGATGATCAAGAATACAGAATTCAAGTCTAAAACTCTAGCAAAGGAGGAATATACTTTCCTAACTCGTTACATGACCTTATTACACTTAACCCTGTTGCTACACACGAATAAGGGCAATACATTTTTTGTCCCATGTGTTTTAAAGGTCTGCATAGATGCATGAACATTAAGACTATGTACTCTTGATTAATTATCCCTTTATTATAAAGAAATTACTTTGTTTTTCTTTGTTATTATTTCTCCTATGAATGTACTGTATCTGAGATGAATTTAACCACTATGGATGTTTTCTTGATTAGTGTAGTCATGATATACCATCCCTCTTCTTTGTGTAGTTAACCTATTAGTCTCTTTAAATTTAAAGTTAGTTTCTTATTGACATCATATCCTTGAGCCTTCCTCTTTCATCTAATCTGACAGTTTCTGCTTTTCTTCATTCCGGTATTTAAACATTTTATTTGTAATGTAATTATAGATATGACCGGATTTAAATGTACCATCTGGCTATTTTTATTCATTCCATCTGTATTTCTTTCCTTCCCTACCTTTTTATTTTAATGTCTTTCTTTTAGATTAACCAAGTAGTTTTATGATTCCGTTTTTTTTTTTCCCCCTTTTTGCCTCTGGCCCATGGTGGGGGTCCCAAAGACCACTCCCAGTTTCAATGATTCACTCAAGAACTCATAGAACTCAGAAAAGCTATTATATTTATGGGCCCAGGTTATTACAGTTAAAGAAAACAGATTAAAATTAGCAAAGAAAAAATGTGCATATAGCAGAATCCAGAAAAAATCAGGCATAATAATTCAGTAGTCTACCCCAAATGAAGTTATATAGAGAGCATTTAAATCTCCCAGAAATTATATGTAGCAACACAAATGAAGCATCACTAGCTAGGGAAGCTCATTTGGGCCTTGGTGTCCAAGATTTACTAAAGGTCAGTCACATTGGCACGGAAAACCTGGGGACTCACCTTAACTACTCGTTCTTTAGTTCCTACCTCACAAAGAGGTTGTCAAATAGTACATTGTATCCCAGAGGCCCAGAAGAACAAAAAATTTACGTTCACCATGAATCAGATTGTTAGCATAATTTATCTGGCATGGTTCAAGGCCCCAGCTATACAATATTTATCAGGCAGGATATTCCAAGTTCTTATTGGATAACTCTTAGTATTTGGTCAAGATCCAATCATTTCTTTAGAATGTGCAGGGTTTGAACACCCCAAGCCTGTTGAGTTAACTCATTACTGCACAGTATCTCTTACCCTTTGTATGTGTGCTTGCTTTAGAGTTTATAAACTTTAAACACAAAACATGAAACTACCACAATCTAACTTAAAGAAATATTATACTAGTTTACCTGTAGTATCAATAAAATATAAAACCTTAAGGGATTTTATTTAAAACTAAGGAATTAATAAAAATAGCCTGCCAATACTAAATATGGGTAAACATTAAATATAGGGGTTAAAATATAGCATAAGCATGTAAAATGTTACAACTACAGTGGAGAATGATTTGTCATTATGTTTAGATGAAATATAAACATAATATATAATTTATCCATCCCTTTTTAGATGTAAATCTTATATAATTGCAAAAGACTAATATAAGCCTGCTTTTTTGTTTTTGTTTTATTATAAAGATGAAGGGTACAATTCAGGGTTAGGTATACAAACATTGATTATGCAGGTACCCTTGTTGATGAGGTATGCCCCTCCTTCTTCTGGCAGTTTCCCTCAACTGCCAATCCCACCCCCCTCTCCTGACAGTTTCCCACTACTGCCAATCCCTTTCTTATGGTATTATGATAATTGTTCAAGGTCCACTTATGATTAAGAACATATGGTACTCTGTTCTTTGTTTCTGTGATAGATCACTGAGTATGATCAACCCCAAATCCATCCAAGTTGCTGCAAAGTTTATATGTTTGTCTTTCTTTATAACTGCATAATATTCCATTGTGTATATGTACCACATTTTTTTAATCCAGTCCAGCTTCAATGGACAACATGGTTGGTTCCATGTTTTTGCTATTGTGAATAGAGTTGAAAGAAACATGTGTGCAGGTATCTTTTTTGTAGAATGATTTGAGTTCCTTCAGGTATATTTCACAATAGGGAAATTGCTGGGTCTTATGGAAGGTCAATTTCTAGTTCCTTCAGAAATCACTACACTGTCTTCCAGAGAGGTTACACTAGTTTGCCTTCCCACTAGCAGTTTAGGAGCATTAAATAAAGCCTAACAATGTTAACTGAAACCATAAGTTTTATATATAATACTTAAAAGAAATAGTTAAAAAATTTAAGTATCCTTACACATTAACACACACAAATATGTATATATGTAAAATTGTATATAGGTAGAAAATAATGCAATGAATAATTCAATATCATATTTAGCTCCAGGGAGAAATTTTAGCAGGATTAAGTTCAAGAGGAGTGAACATGAAACTTCAAGAGGACTAATACAATCCTCTTCATTTAGTTGAAAAATGGGTTTGCTTGGTGGTTTTGTGGTCATGGGTGACAAGAAAACTAAGGGAATAAAGATCTCACTGAACAAAGGTAGTGTCAAAGAATCACAAAAATAATGCCTTTTTTCTAGAGAAAGCAGAAAAGCAACAATTTATCCCCTGCAAAACAACAAGAAAGCCAGCCAGTGCTCCAGTTCTCTTCCTTACATCCCCACATGAGAGCATGAGATATTTAGGACAAACACAAATAATAAACTTCCTGGTCAGGAGGCAGGAGGAGATTATAATATGATCATATAACCTAAATATAATTAAACAAATAACTGCAGATAAGAAAACATACACAGAAGTTCAAAATTTTGAACAGAATTAGACAAAGAAGGTAAGAAGATAAGACAGTAGTTTTTAGAGCTCAAGACAGAGGCTGAGTAAACGGTTCGTATGTGCAAACTATGGGACAACTTGAGCATTAAAAGAATAACGGCTTTGATTAACTGTTACAGGCAAATAAATTTAAACAACTTGTGATTTTATATTGATATACAAAAAAGAAAAGAAAGAAAAACTTTTCTGATAACATTTGTGGTGAGTGGTATACCAGTTCCTTAATCTAAAAATAGTTAATTAAAGAAACGAGTTAATCTCTAATTCTCATCCCAAATTGATGAGGACAGTTTTTCTTATGGAGGAATGCCAACTAATTAGTACGAAAGAAGAGCAGAGTTTTTTTTTAATGACTATTTTGTAATTCCTGACAAAATAGTTTATTCAGGTTAGAATTATCAATAGAAAACATTAGATAGTCACATGGAACTAAAAAAACACCGTATATATATATATATATATATTGCTACTCACAACATTCAATGTGTATTTTAAAACTGGAAGATAGGTTAGTCACCATTTTAATCAAATAATGGTATAGCATTATCAAAAGTTGGTCTGCCAAACCATATGCATTTCCTCATGCTATGTCACTTATAAAGACTCCACACGGCCAGGCTCAGTGGCTCAGCCTGTAATCCCGCACTTTGGGAGGCTGAGGTGAGTGGATTGCCTGAGCCTGCAGGTTCAAGACCCGCCTGTGCAACTTGGCAAGACCTCATCTCTACAACAAATCAAAAAATTAGCCAGGCGTGGTAGCACCCGCCTGTAGTTCCAGCTGCTTGGAAGGCTGAGGCAGAAGGATCGCTGGAGCGCAGCAGGTCGAGGCTGCGGTGGCCGGGAATGGGCACTGCACTCCAGTCTGGGCAACAGAGTGAGACTCCAACTCAAAGAAAAAAATAAATAAATAAATATTAAAAAAAAAAAAAAAGACTCCGCACAAAATAGTTTCACCTGAATCTAACCATTTATTTAAACATAGTTTCCATTTTCTTGAAAATACAAGAGATGGAGAAATCTGTTTAACACCTCAAGACACAATCCAACAAATCCAGTTTGTGTGGCATTCTACAAGACAATAGCATGTATCTCTCTAAAAATGTAATGTGATGAAAAAAATGCAAGACTAAAGGAGGCTAAAGAAATATTTAGTATACAATGTGTGAACATTGAAAAAGCTAAGGCATTGTTGAGAATTTTGAATATGAATTGACTTGTTTTAGAAAATTTTTAATAATTTTCATTGTGCAAATGGAATTGTAATTATTAAGAAAATTTCCTTACTTTTAGTAGATGCATGTTGAATTGTTCTTTCATATACATGTAGTAAATGTGGCAATATGTTAAAAACCATTTTATATAGCTGACGTGCATTTGGGTGTTCATTGAACTCATCACTTAGTTGTTTTTATTTTTATTTTTATTTTAAAATACTGAAAAAAATTCCTGCCTCTAGTTTCAAGTATCCTTCCCATTGTTATCAGAATAATCTTACTAAAATACAGATTCAATAATAATAATTATTTCTCTAGCAATAGGCTTAATTTAAATAGCAACTCTTCGGAGATGCTTTATTTAACTCCTCACAAATAATCCATTGTGGGTTTGTTCTGTGTCTGTATGTGATCCCATAATTGTTTCAACAATTGCACAATTTATTTTCTACTTTAGTCTAGTTTTATGCTTTTTTAAAAAATTTTTCCTTCTTAACTCCAATGTTCTTTGGTGTGTAGCTGTACTCCTGAAATCTTATACAGTTCAATATTTAAAATCTATAATACATCAAGTAATAGAGAGCTAAATTTTTTTAAATTAGTAGATTATTCAATATAAAGTGTTTATGTTCAACTTGCTAGACAAATATATTTAAAATAATAAGTACATTGCAACAAGCACATCTAAAAATTTTTTTAAACATTTCAGCATATTATTATTTGAGTATGGAACCAAATAAAATTATCAACAAATTAAAACTCATTGCAATTAATTCTTATTTCAAATATTAAACCTTGATTTCATAATATTTTCCAAAGGTTTAATACATTACTGTAAAAATAAGAAATATCTACCTCAAATTGATGTTCAAACTAGTGTAATCACAGCTTAATCCAGACATTTAGACAAAAGGTATGAAAGCAACACTGAAAATTGTAAGCTTTTTTACTTTAAATCTGCTTTTTAAGAACATAAATTTTATGCTAAAACCATAAATATTTTGAAAACTGTTTTAGCAGTGTTTTTCCTTCTGAGTTATTTTTAAAATATGAATTATAGATATGAGATAATATCCCTCAATAACAGAAGAAATTCTGATGATCTAAGCTACTCTAATATGATTCTGCTTGTGGGTCATTGATTTCTTTGCTGCTGACTTCCTTAAGTTGTGACTATCACTGACACTTAATTCTATTTTTTGATCATATGAAATTTAGGTAATGAGAAGTTTTATATTTCATTAGCTTTCATGGATCTCATAGTTTGAATGACAAATGAATTCCCTCAATATACAAAACTAAAATAAAAAAACAAACACTACCTCTTTCATGCAACTGTTTTTCCTTATGTTTTTGCTATCTCGCTTTTATTTTTATTTTTAATATTTTCTTGTCATGCTTGGATTGAAATCTAAGCTTCCAAACACACTGGCTACCATACAAGAGTCCTTAAAATGAAATAAAATGCATTCCTCTGGCCGACCTTCCTGGCCTTAGCTTAGAATTCGATGACTTATTTTCTCTTTTAAACCCATAGCAGAGCTACTGCCATCATGAAAAGCTGCTACATCCATATGTATTAGACAAGGCATAAAGCACTGGCTGCTATGTAATGCCTTTCTAGCAGATAGAGCTTGCTCACTGCTTATATCTTAACTCAGGAGACAAACAAAAGGCTTAAGAAGTCTTCTACTTGTTCTGAGGTCTTAGTTTATTCTGCCAAGCAGAACTACAAAAGGCTTTATATTTCTATATCTTTTTTGATCATGAGTCCACATAGAAAATAATTTATATGATTTTTCTCCTGATATGCTCCCTCTTACTCAAAAGAAAAACACTTAAAAATAATAAGTGTAATTAAATTAAACAAATACTCAAATACACTCCCAGACTCTGGTTTCTCCTTTACAGACTGGTTCTCTGAGAGGATTCCATAATTGTGAGAAATAAATAAATATTATTTTCTTAATTGAGGCTGAAATAATGAGAAGCCAGACAGGCATTTTTTTTCCCTTTTGTCAAATTATATTATCCCATGACTGTAGAAGAGCAGCATACTTATTCTGAAATGTCCTCATGGTATCAATCTCAAGAATAGTTAAACTATGACCTTTTCTAAAATCCTTGATATCTTACAATGTATGCAATGGAATCTGTGATATGTATACATATATTTAACTTTCCATTTGCTAAAACTAGGGCTGAGAGACCTCTTGGGTCAAGTAATTTCTAAATGTTTAAAAACCAGTTAATTGACAGGCCATTCTTTATTCCAGATGCTATGTTCTGGAGGCACTGCGTCATAGTGACTAAGGATTTGGATTCTGAAGTCAGGCAGTTAAGTTTTTTGTGTTTCTTAGGATTTTGTTTGTTTGTTTAAACAAATTCTATCAATCAGTAGCTGTGAAATTTTTGACAGTTTACTTAAAACTCTGTGTCTCAATTTTCTCACACACATATCTGGAGGATAAATAAGATAACTGAAACTTGCTCAGCACAGTTGACAGAATCGATCAAGTAAACAAGCATGCACGCACACACACACGTGCACACATCGTCTGGTTTTGCATCATTGGTTTTTTTTCCATACTATTGTCTTTTTTATTGTTGTGGTTATTGTACACACTGTCTCCATCACAAGTGTAACTCCACGGAAGCCACTGACCTGATCTATGCTTAAGGCAAGCAGGCAGGTATCTAAGCAGGTATAGCATGGCAGTTTGTGGTGGTCGGTAGCAAAAGAGTGAAAACAGAGCATGTCTGCGCTGACCCACAGGATTCAAGAGGATTAGGAATGGTAACCTTGCCTGTATTAAACAGACATAACATGATGGCCAAACTGGTTCACACAAGTGTTTTTGTGTGTGTGTGTATTTGTTGTTGTTGTTTGTTTAAATTTGGATATTTTCAGAACAAAAAGAAAAGGATGAAAATAAAAAGTAGACTTTTCTTTGAGTTGTATATAGGTCTTCTGTTAGTCTAACTAATATTGTATTTTGTCTATAAAGTATAAATAGTTCTTTATTTCTGCATGTCAATGCATATAAGAATGCAAGTGAGAATGCTAAGTTTTCCATAAACTGGTTCAGTTAAACTCCAACAAAAATACAAAGGACTAGCCATTGCTAGTGGCCATGAGTGGTCATTGGGTAGAATAAATGATCTACCCTTCTTCTATCCTACATTTTACTCACACTAAGAGCAATGAGCCTTGAGGCCCATTGGGTTTCTGTTAACTACATCTGTGAGGCTCTCCTACATTCTATCCTCTGCCCACCGCCCATTCCCACCAAAGCTAATGTCATCTGTTTTGGTTAAGTTTAGTTTTGTTATATTAAAGGCAGTCCTCTACTCCAGTACCAAATTTCCATGCCAGATATCATTTCTATGCAACAAATTATCCCAAAACTTCATATCGTAAAACATCCATTAATTCTGCTCAGGATTTCCTAGGACAGGGATTTAGGAAGCACTGAACTAGGCAGTTCTCACCTGTGATCTCTTTTGTGTTTGCAGTCACGTTTTACTTTAATGCTGTTCTACTGTGCTGGACCACAAGATGGCTCATTCACATGGCCAACAGTCTATAAACTAAGAACTCAGCTGAGGATGTTGACAAGAGCATCAGAGCATTGACTTTCCAGGGTGGTGATATCACACTTCTTCCATGACACATCTAGAATCCAAACAGGCACTTGGGCAGAAATTACATTGATTTTCATGACTTAATCTTAGAAGTCACACAGCATCAACTCTGTTACGTATTATAAGTTACAAGTGTGGCACAAGGCCACCCAGATTCAAGGGAAGGGAATATAAATCCCACCTCTTAAGAGGAGTGTGGCAAGATCAAATTTTCAAAGAATATGTGGGATTGGACGTATCACTGGGACCATTTTTTTGAAAATATAATTTGTGAAAATATAAATACTAATTTAATCTGGAACAAATTTTGTACTCTTAAATCTTGTTGCTTTCCCTTAAAATGATATTTAAAAATTTTCTCTAGCCATTAACATGTATAAATGTATAAGACACAGGTAATTCTTAATGAATATATATTTAAATATTTTTATTTTATTATAAAAATAATTATGTTGATAAACAGTTTGAAAGAAAAAGAAGCTTATAAAAAATGTAGGTTATTATTAATTAGCTAATGGTTCTTAAAATTTAATAATAAAATAAAATATTTTGACATAACTTCCTTAACATACTTTTTTAAAGCTTTATATTTTTCTGATAATCAAACACTGGGATAAACAAGGGAGTCTTTCTTGAAATGTCTTTTCATCCATATTGTACTTAATTGCCTCAAGCTCAAAATTAATCGTGAGCTGAGTAAATGATCTTAGACAATAATATCATGAAACCACATGATCATAGCAAGAGATATTTAGGATAGTAAATAAAATAATATGGCCTATTCTCAAGAAATTAATAGAGATCCAAATGATTTGAGTGGTAATAACATACTTGAGAACTTTACAAATTACTAAAGGGAATTGTGGTCTACAAAATCAGATTCATAGGTCAAAATGTTACTATATAATATTGAGATTGTGCGATTAATAACTAAAGAAGTATTTTTTTGATGACACAGACATATTTTGATATACTGAAAGTTTATCTTGCTAACAATGCATTTTATTTTATTTTTAATTTTTTATATTTTAAAGATGTGGGACACAATTCAGGGTTAGGTATACAAATGTTCATCATGCAGGTACCCTTGTTTTGTTTCGTTTGTTTTGAGTTGGAGTCTCACTCTGTCACCCAGACTGGAGTGCAGTGGCCGCTCCTGGCCACCACAGCCTCAACCTGCTGGGCTCTGGTGATTCTTCTGCCTCAGCCTTCCAAGTAGCTGGAACTACAGGCGTGCGCTACCACGCCCGGCTGATTTTTTGATTTATTGTAGAGATGAGGTCTCGCCAAGTTGCCCGGGCGGGTCTCGAACCCGCGGGCTCAGGCAATCCACTCACCTCAGCCTCCCAAGGCACGGGATTACAGGCTGAGTCACCAAGCCCGGCAGGTACCCTTGTTAATGAGGTGCGCCCTTACTACCCTGGCAGTTTTCCACTACTGCCCATTCCACCCTCCCCTCCCCTGGCAGTTTCCCACTACTGCCAATCCCTTTCTTATAGTATTATAAAGGAAATCATGGGTATCCACATAGGAAAAGAGGAAGTTAAGTTATTTCTCTTTGCAGATGACAAGATTCTATACCTCAAAAAAAAGCCTAAGAGAATCTATCAAAAACCTCCTTGCACTGATAATGAACTTTGGCAAAGTCTCAGGGTACAAAATAAACATGCAAAAGACAGTCCTCTACACCAATGATAAACAAACAGAAACCCAAATAAAAAGCACAATCCCACTCACAATAGCCACGAAAAAAACAAGAAAGAAATACCTTGGCATCTTCCTAACCAGAGAAGTGAAAGACCTTTACAATGAAAACTACAAAACACAGCTTAAAGAAATCAAAGAAGACACAAACAAATGGAAAAATATTCCATGCTCATGTATTGGAAGAATCAACATTGCTAAGATATCCTTTCTACCCAAGGCAATCTACAGATTTAACATAATACCCATTAAATTACCAGCAGCATTCCTCTCAGACTGGAAATGACAATACAGGAATTCATATGGTAATGATACATTTTAAATGTTAATCTATGTAAAGTAATATATTCTGTTTAAAGCCATTTGTTATATTTGTCATTTTAAAAGGCTTAATAGTTTTACACACCCAACTAAAATAAAAACAGAAGCTCCTGGTAAATAGATTAGTGTTTTGTGCACATTGTAATTTTATCTTAGATAATATGGAAAAACACAACAACAAAATGTGTTGTTCGAAATCTACTTGGAGAAATGACTGATTGTAGATACCTAAGCTTAGAAATGGCCAAAGTGAAGAGTTGAGAACAGATAGCAAAGAATTAGAACAACAGCCACAACAACAACGACAACTGGAGAGATCATTTATTTTGAGAAAATTGAATAGCCTTTGAGAGCATTTAAATCTGAGTCAGGAACAAATGTGTATTAATAAGTTATTTAATACCTTCACTTCAACTGTAGCTGAGAATAAGCAAAAATATGGCCAGATATAGAGAAATGTTTTAAGTCATAGGTAATCATAAAGATAAACTTAAAAACACTAAAACAAGCAGTAAAAGATGTAATAAAAATGAGAGTTGTAGATAATAATACAGTCCTTCTATTTAATATTAGAGTTGTGTTTATTTTAATACTCTAACATCTTCTATCAGTTAAAGAACTGATAAAATTAAACAAAAAAAAGAACAAATTGGGAGACATCGTCCAAATTTCTGAGTACTATTTTCATGAATAAAAATTACAGTTAAGTAAGCTATTAATAATCTAATTAAGTTAGATCTTTCTATTTTTCACTTTTATCCCTGTTGGTTTTATCTCTACTATTTATTTCAATTACTTGTATGTGACATGACTGTTTAACTAATAGCAAGTTTCTAGACCTAAAGGGAAATGTTTTTTAAAGTCTTCTACCAAAATCACTAATTAGGTACTCATAATATTCTCTCTTGTTTGTATGTTATAGGTAGTTTTGCTTTTTTTTAATTTGTTAATATTTAATATTTGTACATACTTATGGGATGTGTGTGGTATTTTGTTACAGTTATAGAAGGTATAATTATCAAGTCAAGATATTTAGGATATCTATCACCTCAAGTATATATCATTTCTGTGTGTTGGGAAGAACTCAAGTCCTCTCTTCTAACTATTCTAAAATATACATTGGGATATCAAACATTAATAGTTATTTCATCTATCTGACTGTATGTTTGTATGCATTAACCAAACTTTCTTCATCACCCCTTACTCAAACACACACTCTTCTTAGCCTCTGGTAACAATCATTCTGCTCTCTGCGTCCATGAAAGCTATGTTTTGTTCCCACATAAGAATAAGAATATGCATGGGGAGACACCTCTTATCAACAAGGGTGCCTGAACAAAGCATATTTGTATACCTAACCCTTAACTGTACCCCACAGTACCATAATAAAAAATATTGATAAAAAAAGAATAAGAATATACAATATTTGTCTTTCTGAGCCTAGTTTATTTCACTTAAGATAATGACCTCCAGTTTCCTCCATGTAACTACAAATGACAGGATTTCCATCTTTTTTATGACTGAATAGTATACCAATGTGTTTATATACCACATTTTCTTGATTGATGTATCCATCAATGGACACAGGTTTATTTCTGTGAATAGTGCTGCAATAAACATAAGCGTGCAGGTATCACTTTGATAAACTAATTTCCTTTCCTTTGGACAAATACATCATAATGTGACTGCTAGAGCGAATGGTAGTTCTACTTTTAAGTTTTTGAGAAATGTCCATATTATGTTCCGTGTTGAGCTAAAGTTACAATTTTACCAAAAGTAAACAAATTCCCTCTTCTCTATATCTTTACCAGCATCAATTATTTTTTGTTTTCTTGATGATAGCCATTATAGCTGGTGTAAAATATCTTACCATGGTTTTGATTTGCATTTTCCTAATTATAGTGATGGTGAACACACACACACACACATAAAATACCGGGGGTGTCAAAACATCTATACACATTTTAAGAGATGTTATCTATGTATTACTTTTCAAAGTTGAATTGAATTATAGTAGCAATGTGTAGTATGACATTCATTCAAAAGATGACTTTAATAAATCAGTGTTAGTGTCACCATGTGACAGGCAGGATAGCCAAAGAAAATGGTAAAATCACAGTTGCCATTTGAGGAGCACAAGGTCATTTGAAGTGGTGTTTGAAATTTGAGAACGTCATGGGAGTACAATGACAATGCAGACTGTGAGTATACAACAGAATCTCAGACACTGGTAACAATTGCACGCATTGGCGATAAGTTTGAGAGGCAAGGTACTGTGTTTGATGTGCACAAGGGAAGATCTGGGAGGTCTCATACAGCAACAAGTCCTGCAATAGTTCACTGTAATCAAAAGTGTCTAGATGCCGATGGTAAACACTCTGAGCTCTTGTAATTGCAGAAGTCAAAGATGACTTGTATTCATCTTTTATTATTGATATATATTGACCATTATAATCTTTTCTCTTTTATTTATTATTTTTATTTTTTGAGTTGGAGTCTCACTCTGTCACCCAGACTAGAGTGCAGTGGCTGCTCCCAGCCACCGCAGCCTCGACCTGCTGGGCTCCGGTGATCCTTCCGCCTCAGCCTTCTGAGTAGCTGGAACTACAGGTGCGCGCTACCACGCCCAGCTAAGTTTTTGATTTATTGTAGAGATGAGGTCTCACCACGTTGCCCAGGAGGGTCTTGAACCTGCGGGCTCAGGCAATTCACTCACCTCAGCCTCTCGTTTCTTTTTTATTTTAAAGACGTGGGGTAAAATTCAGGATTAGGTACATAATTGTTCATCACACGGGTAAAGTTTGGATACTCTTATTGATGTTATGTGTCCCCCTTCTCTCTCCTGGTGGTGTCCCACTACTGCCCATTCATTTCTTACAGTATTATGATAAATGTTCAGGATCCGCTTATGAATGAGTACATGCAGTACTCAGATCTTTGTTTCCGTACAATTTTAATACAGTTTTTTCCTTCCTTAAAATGTGTATATATTTTTGGCACTCTCTCTCTCTCTCTCTCTCTCTCTCTCTCTCTCTCTCTCTCTCTATATATATATATATATATATATATATACACACACACACATATATATATGTATATATGTATACTAGTTGGTCATTTTTGTGTCTTTTTTGAGAAGTTATGTATTCAAATTCTTGATTGCTTTTTAAGGGGATTATTTTTGTTTGTTTTGTTTTGTTTTTGCTGTTTAGTTGTGGATTGGTGTCCTGGCCCTTGGGAAGCGTGCATACATAGGCATGGCAATAATAATGCCAGGAAAATCCTGTGGCTCCCAGGCTGCAGGCGCTTATGTTAGTGGTGGTTGTGACAAACTGAGCATGCCATTCCTCAGGACTCCATGCGTCAGATGTGGGCGGGTTTTGGGCTGTGCAGGTGGAGGGTTTGGTGGACTCTTTGCAGGCTCCTAGGAAAGTGCACAGATGTCAGTGGTGGTGGACTGAGTGGTGCAATCTCCAGGCCCCCAGGCAACATTCCCCTGCACTTGGTGGTTGGCAGTGCCATGCTCGGTTTGTCTTGCCTCAGGCCCCTGATCGTGCACACTATTCTCCCAGGGCAGAAAGAACCTGTCCTTGTGCGTGTGCAGTGCGCATTGGCCTACTCCTGGGGAAAGTGGGACTGCCGTCAGGTTTTGGGGAGTGTGCATTTTGTCTCCTTTTGTCCTGAAGGCAGCTTTCCCTAAGCCTGCACTGCCCATTCCTCGTGTGTAGGATACCATGTGGTCTAGAGGACTGGGTACCCTGCTGCACTGCTGGTTCCAACTGGCATCGCATGCTGCAGTCTTCGGGGTTGACACGGGGTATATCAATGAGACTTTAAGGGTGTAGAGATGCAGGGGTTATTGGACCCCAGGGTAGGATGTTGTTTAGTGGGAGATGAGTTATCAAAATGCTGCCATGGTGGGGTGTGTGGGCCCCAGCATGAGCTTCCTCTCCGGAACAAGGCATTCAGAGAATCTCCAGACAGTTCCCTGTGCTAATCTCGGGTAGGTGAGGGCGTGGAATCTCTCCCATGGCTAGGATTGCAGGAGTCTGCATGGGCAGTGTGACTGCTGGGTATCTTTCACTTGCCCTTCTCATGCATGGGGGAGTTTCTTATCTTGGCTCCCTGCTTATCCTGTCTCTGCTGACTGCCTCACTTTCGGCTCCTTCCAAGCATCAGGTGTTTTCCGTTACTTCTTTGTTGAATTTCAGCATTCTCTCTTCTGCTTGCTATTTGGGGTCTTGTTTGTAGCAGAGGAGAGTGCCTGATACCTCTAGTCAGCCATCTTAAAGCCACTTCAAATGCCTTTAATTACATGGAATTTTCATAACAGATTATTAATTACATGTTACATTTTCATAACAGATTATTTTCAAATATAACAAACTTTAGAGTCAGTGTGAAAGATTCTAAGGCAGGTTTCATAAATTAGTTTCAATAATTTCACATCATCTTATATCATAATTGGCATTTAACGAATTCCCTATTTGGTGTTCAATGTTGAATGCTATTGCAAATGTATATATGTATGTACAAAAAAAACTTCCTAAATCTCATCAATTTGTTGTTGCCCCTAAGAATTGTTTTAATAGTAACTCCCTAATTGCAATACACCTTCCAGCTATTTAAGATCTTGGTCTTTTTCCTTCCTTGATTGAGGCTCTTTACAAATGAGTATGAAGAAAACAGTGAATCAATGTACTTGTTGCCTCCAGCAATTCTGTCAACCTTCTCACCCTTTGTGGTGACCCTTACTTTAATTCCACTGCAGATTCCTTAGCCTAGTAAGGAAGTAGGGCTGACCCTCTCATGATCTTTCAGTCCTATGACTTAACCACATAGTGAGCCTCTCGTGATACAGCAGTGAACATCTTAAAATGCAAACAAGCAAACGAATTTTTAAAAAATACCTTATCCTTCTAGTGTCTGGTAGTTTTCAAGTGTTAAATATAAAAAGCAAATAAATTAGCAATCCCTTTTTATTCTCCCTTATTGTACTCTCTTCTCTTTATTTTTTTAAAATTGTTTTCCATTTTTGTTTTATATTCGGGGGTACACATGCATATTTGTGATTGCATCTCAGGTGGCCCATTCCCCAGATAATGAACACTGTACCCAATAGATAATTTCTGAATCCTAACCCCTCTCTCCACCCCTTATTGGTGTTCCCAGTGTCTACTATTTCCATCTTTGTGACCATTAAGCCCCCACATATGAGTGAGGAGAACATGAGGTGATTGGTTTTCTGTTTCTAAGTTCACTTGGTATGATGATTTCCAGCTCCATCCATGTTGCCGCTCCTGTTTCTTAAGACACGTAGACTAACAGAGTTCATTTTTTTTCTACAGCTATCATGTGAGGAATGTGGCATTTTCCTATTCTTATCGTAGAATCACCACATAATAATCTCAGTGGCCAGTGTGTGGGTCTGGAGGATAAAGGCATATTAAAGTAGTAAAAATAGATGGGTGTAAGAAAAACAAACTCTAGAACACTGTAACTATATCCTGGGTTTGTGTATTGGTTGAATGTTTCACTCCACTCCACTTCCCCACAGCTATGGCTTTGATAAAGCTCCTTTGGCCTGTTCGCTAGTAATAGGCAATGACAGAAGTATGAGGAAATAATTTTGAACCTGCAGGGGGGAAGGAGGGAACTCATGCTCAACCTTACACTAATTCATAACTGTTCTTCCCTTCCTGTACTCTCAGTTGCATTGAACCAGCTTCCTGCATGAGACACAAATAATTTTCCATCACATTTCCTGTGGTCCTTCACCCAAATTTGACTTTTATTGCCTCTCTCCAATTCTTATGTTTATATGTAAAGCCAACTGTTAAATAAGAACATTTGACTAGATGCCTATTTAAGTGTTTAGAGTGCACTGACAGCTAAGAAGGAGTTGTCTGCTCAGAACAGATGGAAGCTCTGGGCAGGGTGAGATGGGTGTTACCTGATCCACACTTGGCATGTCAAAGGATAAACTTCAGCCAAAAAATGTAAGAAATGTCATCACAATTATTTCAGATTCGTTAAACCTTCTTTTTTCACATTATGCAAAAAATCAGTTTGATCTGGATTCAATGTATTAAAAAGTATTTTATGGATATAATCATCTTATAATAATTGTACATAGTCTAGTAAGTGGAAAAGCATCTGTTGTTCACACTAAATATTCAGCTCCTCAGGGACAAACAACAATGTTCTGTCAATATTTATAATTTCAACTTTTTTTTCCAACTATATTTGCCAAATATTTAAGGAAGATTTTGTTCGATATGTTACTGAAAGTTAGGACCTTCCATTTGGGTGTTGCAGTCTAGGTGAATACAAAAAGGCAGCTCATCAGTTTAGTACATTTTCATGCCTGCCACAATGGAGGTGAGGTAGAATTCTATGAGGACACAGAGGAGACAAAAAAAAGTCTGTGTATGGATAGAACTATATGTGGATAGAAAGGTCAAAATGCTCTGGAAGAGGTGATACTTAAATGAGTTCTGGTGAATAACTAGGAGACAATTGAAAGAAACATATGCAGAAAAGAAGAAAAGAGAGATAAAGTACAATTTAGGAAAGTGCAAGGACATCTTAAATAAGTAGTATGTTTGAGGAAGTAAAGGTAGAGAGGACAGGTTGAGCTTGAGAGGGAGAACAGCAGGATGGGCTTTGTTCTTTATTCTGAAGCATATGGGACCACAGAAGGATTTCTCTTACAGGGAATAGTATGATCACATTTGGATTTTATAAATATCCTTTTTGTAATAATGTGTAAAATTCATAGGCGTGGAACAGGGCTGGAGAAACAGGTACAAGGTATACTCTGTTAAATATATCATTATGATACAGTTAGGTTATTGTGCCCCATACAGTTTTAAATTAGTTCAGATTATTTATTTTCTTACCAAATCTTTGTTATTAGTAATTGTGTTAAAATAAGTCAGGATGGGTTTGGTAATTGGTACTTCCAATTCTGACATGGTCTTTTTGGTAATATGTGAGACCCATGTTGTAGAGAAGAGTCCTTATATTTACACGTGATAAAATCTGAAAGATCTCTATTTCCTCTACTTTTTTCATGACTCAGTGCAACAACTGCCTCTTTTTCAAGAATAGAAAGCAGAATATTCACTAATAGAAGCAAAAGAATAAATGACCAAAACATGAGCAGGTACAAGAACTCATTCTCTGCTGGAAGCATTGGTTGCCACTTGGAATGGCAATGTGTTCTACAAGACAGGCCAGTAACTTCTCCTGTAGGTATCATGAAACCCACAGTCCACTAGGCCTGGATTTGATTAAATAACTTGGGAATATGGAAAGATATTTTGGGAGTATATGAAATATGTATACAAAAGCAGACTGAATTTTCCTATTAGCACTACAAAGTATCTCAAGTTGTGGAAAGTTTTGCTTTTTTTTTTTTTTCATGGAGGTCCTATAGTTAATTGGGTAAATATTTTTTTTTACAGTTAAACAGAATTAGATTTGTTAAGGTCCATGATTTTGCAGTGCAAAACTATTCAAAGGAAGCTTACAGGTAACTTATTTTGTTTATTCTGTTTCAAAAAAAATTTTTTTTTTTTGAGTTGGAGTCTCACTTTGTCGCCCAGACTGGAGTGCAGTGGCCGCTTGGCCCCTGCAGCCTCGACCTGCTGGGCTCCGGTGATCCTCCCGCCTCAGCCTTCCGAGTAGCCAGAATTACAAGCGCGCGCTACCACGCCCGGCTGATTTTTTGATTTATTGTAGAGATGAGGTCTCGCTGCCCAGGCGGGTCTCGAACCCGCGGGCTCAGGCAATCCACTCACCTCAGCCTCCCAAAGGGGCGGGATTATAGGCTGAGCCACGGAGCCCAGCAAAATTTTTTTTTTTTAAAATTGCACTCCAGTTACTGACAAAAAGATAGTACCTGTGCAAATATTTAAACACCTAAATAAAAATCTTATTGAGACTATCTTAAATTCAGCAGTATTTGCTGTGAGCTTAGATGGACTTCCATTAAAAAACAAAAAGTGTGTTGATGCCTTAGGTTGTGTTTCCTAAAAACAGAGTGTTCTTGTGAAAGAGAAGAGGGCATGCTCTCCAGAGAAGAGTGTAGCAAATAGGGAGGGCCATGGGGGAAAGTCAAACAAGATGTTTTCATGGCATGGGGATTAACTTCAGTCTAAAACCATGGGAAATCTCTGAAGCACAAATTACACCACATAAATTGAATTAAAGACAAGGGGGCCAGATTTGTATACTCTCTTGGTGGTGAGAGAAATATTCTTCAGCAAGAGAGGTAAAACTGCTTGCTGTCTGTTGAGAGCTCTTCTCCAGGAAAATGGAGGCGTTCCAAGTGTGAACAGCCACTCTCACTAGAGCCTGAATGAGAGCATCGCACTAGTGAAAAGAAACTGGCAAGATAGGTGTCGACAGCATCCACCGCAACTGAAGATTGGATTTGTACATGTATTATTTAACTGTGTATTCACTACATATAAATCTTCCATAGGATGCCACATATTATGCACATGCTGCTGCATTTTAAAATGTATCAAATCATCATATGGTAGCTTTAAAGTCTTGAAAATGCCTTCTTATATATAACTAATGTATCACTCTAATTTACCCATTTATTCTTTGTTTTTTAAATTTATTTTATTTTAAAGATATGGGGTACAATTCGGGATTAGGTATGCAAGTGGTCATTGCACAGGTAAAGTTTGGGCCTAACAGATTCTTTTGGATTTTCAAGGTATGGGATTATATCGTCAGCAAAAAGGGATAATTTGACTTCTTCTTTTCCTATTTGGAGACCCTTGATTTCTTTCTCTTGTCTGATTGCTCTAGCTAGTACTTCCAGCACTATGTTGAACAGGAGGGTGAGAGTGGGCAGATTTGTCTTGTTCCAAGTCTTTGCATTTTAATTGGAAAAAATATGCAGTTACCCTTTAAACATTTACTGCTAATTTTCAGATTTTCATAGTATAGTTAATATCCTTGAAAAATACAGTTACAGTGGAAATTCTAAGACAAGCTTAATTATAGCACTGGGAAAAGCAATGCCCTAATAGCTAAATAGTTCATTGTATTTAAAATGAAGAAACAATAAAGTTGTAAGCTATGAATGCAAATGGAGAGATGAGATACATTTTTATGCATTCAATCTCAACTACAGTGACAATTTTAAATAGACAGATGAATTTGGTTTTTATAAAATACATAATAAAGAACTTTAATGAACATGAAATACTATGTCACTTAAAAATCAAATATACAGTATTGGAACTATATTTAAAGAGTAAGAATTATAGGCATACCTGAGCATGAAAATTTCTGTACTTTGTCCTCATACTTACAAGCTGCATACTTAGTCATTTCTTTTCAAGCTAGCACAGAAGACCATGCTATATCCTTCCTTCCATCTTTCTCTGAGATCCATTGTTTGTGTTGATTTCTTATCTATCCCATAACAGACATTCCCACCAAGATACTAAGCTTGCCAGGAGAACCTTCTGGTTAAGTACCAATTGGTCCCCATTCCTAGTAGTTTTTTTTTTTTTAATTCCATGAATAAAAATTATTAATAATTTTAGAATATATATTATCAAATAACTGCATTAAAATTATTTAGTTTTACATTATTTGCAGTCTAGGCTAACAGTAATGTATATTGCAAAGTAGATTGAAGAGAGGTTTTTGAATGTTCTCATCACAAAGGTATAATAAATATTTAAGGTGATGGATATACGAATTACTTGATTTCATTATTACATAATATAAGCACATACAGAGCCACTATGCCATAATTCATAAATATACACAACTATTATGTGTCAATCATAAATAAACTAAATGAGTTATTTTATTAAATAATTTATTAGAAATTTGAGATACTTTTGAATGGTACATCTCTGTGCCTACCACCAAAGTACTTAAAAAGACATCTTATCCAGTAGCTGAGTATTCTTTTTATTTCACATGATTTTTTTTCCTATTTATGATAAGGTAAAATTTGAGAATAAAATTTTAATAATTCATGTGTCACATTATTTATTTACATTTCATTTGTAAATCAATGCTTGAAAATCTCTACCTAATCAAAATCATGAACATGATAACTTGGGGTTTTTTTAAAGTCCTTTCCATGAAATTGTACACATGAAATTTTCTAAAAAGGTTTTAAGTCATATGGTTTATTTTGCCATATTATCAAATGATAATAATTTAATTTTAGCATTTTTACTCATTTTAAAGTATCTCAGCCTATCAAAGTATTAGAATATATTGACATTATTCTTTTAAGTTATAGCATAGTTGGATCCTTAATCAAATAACTTTTGTCAAATACAATGAGCTATGATGTTCAGTGGCCATTAAAAATAGATTTTAAAAGGTATGAAGGGGATTCCTATTTCTAATTCCTTTCCCTTGGCATGTGAGTTTGCAGCCATATGTCCATGCCAAATTCTAAGAGCTCAGATCACTTTTATTTAGGGTATTTGATGTTATTTTTTGTAAATGCTAAAAATAAAAACATCAAAAATTTAATCTTGCAGAATCCATAGCAAAAGACAACTAGGACATTTTCATGTTTACAATAGTTTGTTTTATTTGAGGACCAAATCAGAAGCTTTTCCTAAAAGGAATAGTTGGTCAATTTGAATAAGGATTAAAAGGCTTCTGAACAATAGGTGAGGAAACTTATTTGTCATAGGTCACTTTGGTTACAAGTTGTGAAAAGCTAAAACTAAAAATAACTAATTTAATCATTATATTCAGAGAAAAGTTTCTCCTGAAAATGAAATAAAAATGAAAACACTAATGGGATATATTTCCTGATCATAAAAGAAATTATTTTTCCTTAAAAATCTATAATACTATAACTAAGACATCTGTAATATTAAGGATAACTGTCAGATTCCAGCATCCTTTCATCTTGCAATCTGGAGAAACAGATTTGAAACGGAGTGGTGTACCTGAGATTTTTTTTTCTCTCCTGTTTTGCTCAGTTTTAGGTTTTTAATTCAAATTACATGGCCTACAGTTTCCAAGATAAACAATGGAAAGAAAGAAGAATGGAAAAAAATCAATGTGTATGTATTTGTATGAATGTGAATATTCATATACATGAATGTATCATATATACATTATGCAATTATATGTTATATACACCTTGTATATTACACTCATATATACTACATATATATTATACATATGTATATGTAGAATATATGAGTGTAAGCATACATATATGTGCATGTGTGTATGTGTGTGTTTGTATGTATACACATATATTTCACATACACACTACACATCTTACACAAATCTTACTTTCAATCACATAAATATGGGCTCAGTGTCTTCATTCAAGTCAAAGGGATTTAAATTTATTTTTAGCAATTTAAATTTCTCCAATATTAACTAAATTTATTTTTATATAAGAAGGAAAGATAAGCAATAGTCAGCACATTAACAAAAGTTATTTACCCACTGTTAAATTTCTGAAATTTCATCTGATTTTAATTTCATATTTAATAATCTGATTGTATTCTTTATCATGGATAAATAGTATTCCATTGTGTGTGTGTGTATCCATTTATTTGCTTGTGGATATTCTAGTTTAATTCATATCTTAGTTATTGTGAACAGTGCTGTAATAAACACAAGGGTGTAGTTATCACTTTGATGTACTGATTTCATTTCTTTGTATAATACCCAATTGTAGGATTGCTGGATCATATGGAAGTATTATTTTTAGGTTTTTTTTTTGTTTTGAGTTGGAGTCTCACTCCGTCACCCAGGCTAGATTGCAGTGGCACGCTCCCGGCCACTGCAGCTTCAACTTCCTGGGCTCCGGCCATCCTTCTACCTCAGCCTTCCAAGTAGCTGGAACTATAGGCGCAAGCTACCATGCCTGGCTAATTTTTGATTTATTGTAGAGACGAGGTCTTGCCAAGTTGCCCGGGTGGGTCTCGAACCCACGGGCTCAGGCAATCCACTCACCTCAGCCTCCCAAAGCACAAGATTACAGGCTGAGCCACCAAACCCGGCTTATTTTTAGGTTTTTGAGGAAACTCCATTCTGTTTTCTATGATAGTTGTACATCCCCACTAACAGTGTATAAAAGTTCCCCTTTCTCTGTATCCTTACCAGCATTTGTGGTTTTTTTTTTTTTTTTTTTTTGTCCTTTTGCTAATAGTCATTTTAACTGGGATGAGAGAACATCTTATTGTAGCTTTATTTGAGTCATTTCCCTATAACTAGTGATGTTGAGCTTTTTTTTTTTTTTTTGAGCCCATATACCTGTTGACTACTTGTATGTCTTATTTGCTAAATGTTTATTCATATTATTTGCCTGCTCTTTGATGGGGTTATTTCTTTTTGTTGTTGAGTTGTTTGAGCTTCCTGTATATTGCGTCATGTGCAGCAACATGGATGGAACTGAAGCTCATTATTTTCAGTAAAATTAGCCATGCACAGAAAGATAAATACCACAAATTCTCATTTATATGTGGATGCTAAAAAAGTTTATGCTATGGAGTAGAGAGTAAAATGGTAGTTACTAGACATTAAGAAGGGTGCATAGAGGGAAGTGAATAAAGAGAACTTGGTTCACGATACAAACATAGAGTAAATAGAAAGAATATGTTTTAATCTTTGAAAACACAATGAGGTGATTATTGTTAACATCAATATATTGTAAATTTAAAAATAACTCGAAGGGCAGATTTGAAATGTTCCCAGTACAAAGTAATGATAAACATTTGAATTGATGAATATCCTAAATTTTTGTACCTGTTCATTAAGCATTTTATATATGTAACAAAATAGCACATGTACCTCATAAATACATACAAATATTATATATCAATAAAAATAAAAATAATTATCTGGCTTCCCTTCTGCCAGACAGGAGAGAATAAGAGTATGAATGTCATTTCAGAAGGACAGGATGGGATATAAATGAGGATCTCAGTGAGGAAAAAAACTACAAGAGAGAGCACATCTCTTCTGTTCCCATGAATTGTAGAAAGAGGACTGGAAAAGATGACTCATACACTCCAGCAGAATTGTGAGACAAAGGGTGAGAATCTTCAAGATGACAGAGAGGAGCTGCTTGGCCTTCTGTGTTTTGCTAGACTTAAATCCCAGGAGTCAGTGAGCAGCGATCTCCAGGTTGAGCTCAAGGTCAAGCCAGAGAAGCTCTTGTTCCATTTCTGCCTGGGTGGTTGTGGGGAGACAGACATACAGAATAAATTTTCCCAAATGAGCTTTGAGACATACAGAGGCAATAGGAAGGCTCAAGAGTCTCTTTTCAGTTCCTGTGTCACATAGATGGCAGCCAGAACTTCTTGTGTGCTTTTTGGTGGAATGTATAAAATCTGAGGATGGGCTGGGCACAGTGGCTCAGCCTGTAATCCCAGCACTTTGGGAGGCTGAGGCGAAAGAATTGCCTGAGTCCAGGGGTTCAAGACAAGCCTGGATAAATTGGTGAGACATTGTCTCTACAATCAATCAATCAATAAACTGTGCCAGGCATGGTAGTGTGCTTGTAGTTCCAGCTACTTGGAAGGTCTGGGTGACAGAGTAAGACTTCAACTCAAAAAAATAAAATAAAATCTGAGGATGCTGTTTGGCAAGCTTACTGGGGATTTCATTGAAGTGGGAGGCTAACTGTCCTGCAACTGAAAGCTGCAGAGCGGATAATCTGGGTCAGATTTTAGAAGAATATACAACGTTGGCAACAGCCAAAGAGGGTAATGTGATTCTTTTGGGAACCTAGATTGCAGTGGCCACCAACTTTGTCTGCAGAATAATCAAGAATAGTTTCTGCCAATCTCTTCTCTGAGAACATTAGCTAGCATATACTCCCCAAAAGATGATTATGCAAACTTCCATATTCAGATACTGTATTGGAAAGAATTCAGAAGAGGAATCTAAATCCAAGATACTGAAATATCACAAACAGATTGGATTGCTTAAACCGAGAGTAAAAAGTATTTGACCATTTCTGAGTTTATCAAATTGCACTATACTGCACTTGCATGTGTGTGTATGTGTGTGTGTGTGTGTATGTGTGTGTGCACGTGTATGCACATATAAGTGTATTTAATACAACACTTTTCTACAATTTGAGAGAGAAGCCCAAAGGGAAGATTAGGTCAATTATACAAGAGGTGAGCTAAATTTGATTTGCCATCTGAGCACAATGTGTGTAAACTTGCAAGCTCATAGAAATCTAGAAATTCCGATTGGGATAACAATTTTCAAACAAAAAAATTAAAATGTGAGTATGGAAATCTAGAATCTTCTGTGCCTCCTTCTTGTCACTTCTTTGGCTACTACACCCCAAAATTAAGGGAGAGTTGAACTTCCAATTTTTAATTTGGGTCAAAAGCAAGTCTGTCAAAACATAGTGTATATTTGTTCTTAGTCAGATAATCAAAGTACAATAATCTTGGGAAATAAATTACTTACAAGTAATTTAGACTTAATTTTTAAACATTTCCTGAAAAATAAATATTATATGCCAAATTTCTTCTCTCATATGTTCCATCTCAATAATGCATTAATACTAAAGTGAGATGTATTGTGCCTTTGTTCATATAAGGAGACTGAGACACCAAGAGATTACATAATTTGTTTGTATCCATATCTCCATAAAGAGAAATCCTGGGACTTCAATGCAGAGACCATGATCTTTTTATTACACAGTACTAATAATATCACACTCCTGAGGACAGGGAACGTACTTGAGAATCTAGTAGTAGTCAAGAGATATTACCTGGGGAAGGGTAGAGAAGAGTTTCTGTACTGACAAACGATGGGGAAATGCGATGTTGGAAATCAGATAAAAGTTGTCAACAATGTAGCCCTGGAATAAAAATTGTAGAGGCAAATGTAAATTGGACCTATTATGCACATTAATTAGAATTGCTTTACAATTTAATATTTATGAGGGAGCTAATGACAAATTTTAAAATAAGGCCAGTTGGTCTATCTTGCCTCTACCAGATCTTAAATTGGCATGTATTATTGGAACTTCAGTGATTGATGCCCAATCACTGCACATGAAGCATAATCCAACTATGCACCTTCCTAGATGCATGTTAATGAGAATTCCTATGGTCATTTTAAGAAACTTGTAATTCCTTTAATACAACATCATACAAACACATAAAACTACAACAGTTACTGAAAATGGTAAATACAGGTTCAAATACAGAACATTGTAATATGGAATGGTGATATGTAAATCACTTTTATTTTATTGCAAAAGCCAAAAGACAAAGAGTATTGGGAGTAATTATGACTACTAAAGTTTGTTAGCAGATAATCAATATAAAGTTATAAATTTAAATGTCAACACCGTAAATCAGGGGAGTAAAAGTGGAGATTTTTTGTCACGTGATTATTGACTCTTAAAGCTATAAGATGATATATGTAAGCCTCATGGTAATGATAAAAAGGTTTCAATAGCAGATACACAAGAGAAAGGAACCAAAGAATATCACTACAACAAATCAACAAAACACAAACAAAGACACCAAGAGGAACAAAAGAACTACAAGACAGAAAACAAATAACACAATGGAAATGGTAAATTCTTCTCTATCATCAACTACTTTAAATGTAAAAGAAGCTGGGCTTGGTGGCTCAGCCTGTAATCCCGCGCCTTTGAGAGGCTGAGGTGAGTGAATTGCCTGAGCCCACAGGTTCGAGACCCACCTGGGCAGCGAGACCTCATCTCTACAATAAATAAATAAATAAAAATCAGCCGGGCGTGGTAGTGCATGCCTGTAGTTCCAGCTATGTGGAAGGCTGAGGCGGAAGGATCGCCAGAGCCCAGCAGGTCGAGGCTGCAGTGGCTGGGAGCGGCTACTGCACTCCAGTTTGGGGGACTGAGTGAGACTCCAACTCAAATAAAAAGAAAAAAGAAAAACAAGGTCCAACCATATGCTGTCCATAAGAGATTCACTTCAGATTTAAAGACACATATGCTGACGGTGATAGGATGAAAAAAATACTTTTGCAAATGGTAAACAAAAGAGAACAAGAAGTGCCTATACTTACAACAGACAAAATATACATTAACTCAAAAACTAACATAAGACATAAAGAAGGATTTTATAACATGATAACAGGATCAATTCACCAGGAAGATATAACAATTTTAAATGTATATGCACTCCATGTTACAGCACTTAAATATATAAGCAAACATTTACAGAACTGAGGGGAGAAACAATACAATATTCATAGAAGATTTTAATACCTCACTTTCAACAGTGGCTAGAACATCTAGATAGAAAATCAATAAGAAAATAGTGAACTTGAACAACACTGTAGAGTAAATGAGCTTAACAGACATATACAGAACATTCCACTCAACAGCAGCAGAATACATTTTATTCTCAAGTGCATAAAGAACATTCTCCAAGATAGATAACATATTAGGTCATAAAACAAGGAGATTGAAATCATACCAACTGTCTTTCTAAGACCACAATGGAATGAAGCTAGAAATCAATAACAGAAAAAAAATTCAAAAATATCTAAAAATTACACAACACACTCCTGAACAACCACTTCAGTTGGTCTAAGAAGAAATAAAAAAGGGGAAAGGAAAGGAAACAAGCATATTATACATACAGAGAGAAATGTATTTATAACAAACAAAAAAGGATGTATTATGGCAATTACATTCATCATTTCTATTTTAAAAAATAAGGGAATTTGAATTTTTATCCAATGTAATTTTTATTATTAAAGGAAAAGGTAATTTATTGTAAGAAAGTTAGACATATATAACTATCTACTCGAAAGGACCAATTTCTCATTTCTCTTTTAGCATGAGTTTCTACTTCTTTGTTTCTGACTGCATATATTATCTTACATTCCAAATCTCTACAAACATTTTAAAAATATAATTCATGTGATTTTATACTTTATAAAATGAAATGTAAAATATTTAAGGAGATTATAGATGACTATAATAAAATCTGCATATAAAATGTCTTCTATTGAGGAATATTAAAAACTCAAGAGAAGTCAAACATAAAAAAGGAGGAAACAGTGATCTAACAACCTTCAGAACACCTCCAGCGTGCCACATTCTTAAAACTCATTTAGAATTCAGTGAACTAGAAAACAAGGAAAAGTGGTAAAGCAACCACACATAAACCAAATAAAGTAGGGAAATAAGCTATTCATAAATATTGCAACGCTTGATATAAGCACAGTGGAAATTGATGTTGAAAGATCTACTTCTGGCAAATTAAGTATTTTGTTTGTTTGTTTGTTTGTTTGTTTGTTTGTTTTTTGTTTTTTGTTTTTGAGTTGGAGTCTCACTCTGTCGCCCAGACTGGAGTGCAGTGGCCGCTCCCGGCCACCGCAGCCTCGACCTGCTGGGCTCTGGCGATCCTTCTGCCTCAGCCTTCCAAGTAGCCGGAATCACAGGCATGCACTACTACGCCCTGCTGATTTTTTGATTTATTGTAGAGATGAGGTCTCGCTGACCAGGCGGGTCTCGAACCCGCGGGCTCAGGCAATCCACTCACCTCAGCCTCCCAAAGGCGCGGGATTACAGGCTGAGCCACCGAGCCCGGCTTAAATTAAGTATTTTTTAATCACATGCCAACATGTGCATGCAACAGCATATTCTGGGTCATGGGCTTTTATTTGTAAATAATTCCTTTGAATTCAATAAATATACTATACAGGAAGACATTCAAAACACCTTAATTTACCTAAGTAACCATATAGCAAGATTAAATATGAATGATTTTACATGTAATTATTGCAACTAAAGAAGTAAACTTCTAAAATAAATTTTAAATATTTGTTCATGAGTGAAGAAACTTGTTGAAAGCAGATAAGAGGATAAGAATATGATTCAATTCTGTGAAAATTGCCTGCTAGGAAATATCCCAAACTATGCACAGTACTTAATAAAAGTACAAGGTACAAACACATTAAAAATTAACTTCTTGACATGATTATTTCTTTACAATTTTGTTTGTTATGGGTGCCTGGACTAACATAGGAAAGAACATTCCCTACAGACATATACTCAAATTTTTAAGATAAAATGAGAGGGATAGAATAAAAGATAAAGAACTATAGCAAAAGTAGACTGGTAATTTTATAATATGAGATAAAAATAAGTTAAAATTGTGAAAAGAACCCTGTTTTAAGTTTCTAAAGTCAGATTCTACAGAAAGTCTTTGATTTATCTGAATTAAGAAAGTTCAATTCATGCAAGGTTTATAATCTTACTCTCTAACAGAAAAATGATTTTCTCCTAGTTACCTGTTAAACACATCTCTTTATAATTCAAGACAAGTCTTACGTATCTTTGAAAAATATTTTTTTCAATCTAAATTTCATAGTAAAAATAAATGGTTCACTTTCTCTTTTCTAGAAATCATTGTTTCAACCTAATTTCATATTTGTTTTCCCATTCCAAATCTAAATACATTTGTTCATGAGGATTTAAGGCAATAAATGAGATTAGCAGAAAGAACAAAATAAAGCTTATGAAATTTTCTAATGCTTACAGTAAAATTATAAAGCTAATACAATAAAAACCTTACCTTCCTCAAGTCCCTCCCCAAATATATATACATATCTTATTGCAACCACCAGATATATACTATTTTAGTTCTTTCTGAATATATACCTATTTATGATATATGTCCAATTATTTACACTGGTGCTATAATTTTCCATTTTTATCATTATGTAATACTTTAGAAGTTATATATTAATTATATAGTTCTCTATATACTTATATGTCAAGTATTTACTTATACATAGACATTTAGCTAATTTTCAAATTTTGCATGATTTTAAAAATGTATTATTCTGATATTTTAAATATTTTCTCAAGTTTATCCTGATAAAAATATAGATGTACTATTAGAGCATTTGAAAATTATATTTATGTTAAATATAAAAATACAATAAAATTAATTTTTGAAGTCCATGTTTCTCTCTTCATGTTATATTTTTATTAGTTTCAGTCAAATTAAAGACATGGTAACTAGCAAACAAAAATTTTATATTAAGAAATATAAGCCGAGCTCGGTGGTTCAGCCTATAATCCCGTGCCTTTGGAAGGCTGAGGTGAGTGGATTGCTTGAGCCCGCGAGTTCAAGACCTGCCTGGGCAGGCGAGACCTCATTTCTACAATAAATAAAAAAAAATCAGCCGGGTGTGGTAGCGTATGCCTGTAATTCCAACTACTTGGAAGGCTGAGGCGGAAGGAACCCGGGAGGCCAGCAGGCGAGGCTGCGGTGGTCGGGAGAGGCCACTGCACTCCAGTCTGGGCAACCCAGTGAGACTCCAACTAAAAAAAAAAGAAAAAAGAAATATAAATAGAGAAGTTATTTGTTACAGTGTCTTTATGGTCTTTATGAAGAACTCTCTTGTTCTGTAATTTGTATTTCAGTTATTTTCCTTTCTGAATATATCATGTCAAGTGTCTTTTTCCCATTTGACTTTATGCTTATTGCACAAATCATTGTGACTGAGAAAAAAACTCATAAAAAACGCTAGAAAATGTATTGTGTTTTCCAAACTGAAAATGTGATCTTAATTTGATTGGCTAATGAATTAACAGTAAATCTATTCCAAAGAATATATCACTTGCCACTAATTCTGAGGCTATGTTTTTTATATATAGCAGGACAATATAAGAAACAAAGACTCCTAAAGCTGAAGTACTCAGAATATTAACTCAGTATTATAATATGACCAGAACTACAGTTTAAAGCTTGAAACATTGTTCATGAACTCATTTTATTTTTAAAACATCCCTAATAATATTAAACAGTGACTCATTTCCAGAAAGTCACTAATATTTCTGTATACAATAGTTCCCCCTAATTCTTTGGGAATACATTCCAAAACCCTTAGTGGATGCCTGAATCCATGAATAATAATCACATTATATATACATATATGCTATTTTTCTTATACATACATACCTATGATAAATCTTAATTTATACATTAGGCATAGGAAGAGGTTAACAACAATGACTAATAATAACATAAAACAATTATAACAATATGCCCACATCACTACTCTTGTGTTGTGGGGCCATTCTTTTTGTTTTTTGTTTTTTGTTTTCTTTTTGAGTTGGAGTCTCACTCTGTCGCCCAGACTGGAGTGCAGTGGCCGCTCCCAGCCACCGCAGCCTCGACCTGCTGGGCTCCGGCGATCTTTCCGCCTCAACCTTCCAAGTAGCTGGAACTACAGGTGCGCGCTACCATGCCCGGCTAATTTTTTTATTTATTGCAGAGATGAAGTCTCGCCTGCCCAGGCGGGTCTCGAACCCGCGGACTCAGGCAATCCACTCACTTCAGCCTCCCAAAGCATGGAATTACAGGCTGAGCCACTGAGCCCAACTTGTGGGACCATTCTTAAGTTAAATGAGGGCTTCAGGAACATGCGTCCTGGGGTACTATGACAGTTGATTTAATAACTGACACAGCTCTTAAGTGACTAATGGGCAGGTAGTGTATACAGTGTGAATACACTGGACAAAGGGATGATTCCTACCCTTGGCAGGATGAAGCCAGGATGACCTGAGACTTCATCATGCAATTCAGAACAGCTTGCAATTTAAAACTTATGAATTATTTATTTCTGAAATTTTCTATTTAGTATTTTCTGACCATGGTTGGCCACGAGTAATTAAAACCATGGAAAGCAAAACCACATATAAGGGACTTCTACAGTACAGTTTTTGAAAAGGACAAGCTTCTAGTGTGAGAACACACACACACACACACACACACACTTCCAAGGATAAACAATAATGACAATATAAAAGTATTTGAATGTATAATTGAAGTTTTAAATGACGTAACTAATTAAAATACTTTTATAGATTGAAAACTCACAGCCAGAAATTAAGATTTAAATCAATTTAGGACTATGCATTGCCAACAAGAAATGGTATTTTAATGACTGTATTCTAGAAATGCCTCTATGAATTCTAGAACCTTCCCAACCTACAGGTCAGTCCACATAGGTTTCGGGTTTAGACTGAAATATTTCATACTGTACATGACAGGACAACTTCATTCAGTCTTCTTAGGAATATTTCCAATTAATTAGAAGAGTATGTTTGCCTCCTAAGTACCTTTACTTTAGCAATATGAACTACAGGTGAAAGTTTTTTTAAATATCTTTTTTTTTTGCGTTTAAGTTTTCTAAAGAGCCAAGCATTTGAGAGGAGAAAGTATAATGCCAGTTATTCAAATCAACTAGTCAATGTATTTTATTACATATTATATGGACAAAGGATGCAACTTAATCATTCTCCATATTTTTTATCAAGATATAAAGCAGACTGAGTCATTTTTCCATTCCACAAAAAAATTGTACTGGTGGATAAAATATTCTTCTCGGAATAATAGAGAAGTGTTCAAGTGACACAATGACTTTGCTCTAATAATCATCTATTAATACTTAGAAGACAACTCAAGATTTTAGAAGTCAAAGGTTTCACAATTAGTCAGTAGCCCCAAGCAGAGCTGTGAATAGATTTCAAAAAGTCTCAGGATCTGAAGAATCTTTTAAAGGCTTCTAGTAAACGTACTCATTTGGTGTTTGGATTTCTTCTATTAGATTCCACCAAGTGGTTGCAATCTATGTCTAAAATTCTATAGTGACAGAGAACTCAACATTTTTTGAGGTAGCCCATCACAATAAAGCTCATCTTTATGAGCTATAATTTGTCTTCATGTAATTTTTAGTAACTATTTCATTGAACCATACAATACTATTTCACTTTTGTTTCTTTTATACAATTATAAACAATGTATTGCCATATGCCTCTTTACTTTTCGGTCTTCCCACTATACTATACACTACTTGAAGGTTTGTAATCTTTGTATCGCCAGCACTTAATATGGAGCCAGATATACAGTGGAAATGCAGAACAAATGATTGTTAAAAGAATGAATTCCATCTGAAACGAAAGCTCATTCAAAAAGCAGACATCACTGGCCAGAAAACTGTTAAAACAAAGTGTGGTAAATGCTAAAAGAATTAGTGAGAAATGAATTAGGGGACAGCTACTAAGACATGTGGTTAACATTTTTAAACATCTTCATGACACTTTAATGAAAAGCAAGATACAGAATCCAGCAGATTTTGACTTGGATATCAGTGGCAGTGATTACATTCAAACAGAAAAGTAAATTCTTAGGTTCTCAGGCATTGAAAAAAATTAGTAATCAGGAAAGAATGTCTTGATACTCCAGCAGCATAATATAGAAATACACAAAAGAGGAGTCTTGGAAAGATCCTAAAAATTATGGTACTAATATGTGTTTGTGGGGATGAAGCAGGGATGAAAATACCAGAATTTGTCTATTAAAAAATGTATATTTATTCTTACATGTTTAAAGTTCAGTCGCCTTCAAAGTACTCTCTGTTTGATGCAATACAAATATCAAGATGCTTTTTCCACTCCTCAAAACCGTTTTGAACTCGTCAGTTTTGATGCATTTTACTGCTTCTACCGTTTTTGTTTCACCTCTTCCACCTAGGCAAAACACTTCCCTTTGAGGACTTTTTTAAATCCAGGGAAACAACAACAATAAAAGGTTGCTCTGGGTAAGATCAGGTGAAGAAGGAACGTGGGGAATAGGGGACATGCCAATCTGAGTCAAAAACTTCTGAACACTCAGTGTGATATGAGCAGGTATACCCATAAATCATCCATCAGGAAATAAGCAAACGTGTCGAAAGAATCTCAAAAAAAACAAAAAAAGAAAAGAAAAATTCACCGTAACTGAACACAGCCTCTTATAACAATGCTAGCTGATGGTGTACACTCATGTAGATGGGTTCCTAGAACACTAATCTAGAGGGGGAATCCCGTACTTCAATGGATCCACAATTCACCCAAAAATTCATACATATATAATGTGTATATATAAGATATGTATATATATTATATATGTGTATACATATATATATATACACATAAACACATCTGTGGTGACAGACATATAACAGACTCACAAAACAATGATCTTAAATGGAATCAGAAATTTAAAAGAATACACGAAGTATGGCTTCAAGAAGAAAGTGGGTTGAACATTGAACACAGTGTTTCTGGTAAAACCAGAATGACATTTATATATATATTTCTGCGAAGCAATAATAAAGAAATATAGGAGGAAACTACAAAAAAAGTCACGATATAATCATTATGAAGATTAACCATTGGGTTGATGCATAAGTTCAAAGCGTTTTTCACTTGTCCATTGAAGGCAAATATTGCATGACGGTCAAGGTTCATCACATATGCAAATTCTAGGGTTGACTGACGAGGATTAAACTGTCTTCATTAAAGTTTAATTATCTTCTTGGAAATGGTGAATCACTCAGGACAAAGAGATCCTCTTTGAAATGACAAAACCATTTTCTTTACATCTTTTCCCCCATGGATTCTCCCAATACATGTCACTAATGTTTCAAGCCTTCTCTGCTGCCTTTACTCCTCTGTTAAACTCAAACAGAAAATTATGTCAGAAGTGCTCTTTTTATTTCCACTTGACAGTCCATCTTCTTTAGCTTATAAATAGCACTAACTTCCTTCAGATCTGCAAAATGTAAGGTGTATTCACAAGAACAACATTGTCACTACAGATGACAAACAATAAACAAACTCCCAACAACACAATGTTGTCATGCCAAAAACAAAAAACTATGAACTTATGCATCAACCTAATAATGTTCTGTAATTTTGAAAAAGTTATAGCACTTAAGAAAAGAGAATCTACATTTTTATCTTAGAATGTACTCTATAGTTTGACTCATAGTTGATGACTTTTAACATACATGATTAATATATTTATATTATTTTTCTGACCTATGCATTTAATATGTTTGTATTTTCTGATATCACAATAATTCTATAGGTATGTTATAAAAATAAAAGATTATAAAATAGTGTATTATGCTATGATGACTCTTCTAATTAGTCTTGCTACAAAACTACTTGCTGTAAAACTTAAGGATTTAAAATAAGCATTTTACATTAAACTGAAAATATAGCCAGGCGTGGTGACTCACGCCTGTAATCCCAGCACTTTGGAAGGTCAAGGTGAGACGAATACCTGAGTCCATGGGTTCGAGACCAGCCTGGGCAACTTGACTAGACCTCACCCCCACAATAAATCAAAAAATTAGTTGGGCATGGTGGCTCATGCCTGTGGTTCCAGCTACGGGGAAGGCTGAGATGGAAGGATTGCCTGAGTCCAGCAGGTCGAGACTGTGGTGGCCATAAGTGTGGATTTCACTCCAGTCTGGGCAACAGAGTGAGACTCTGATTTAAAAAAACAAAACAAAACAAAAAAATTAGAATTTTTAAAAAGTCTCTTTGTTTTTAAATTATCTTTTTCCCTTCTGGGTTAAGTTTTTGTTTATCTTTATCTTTCTTTTTCATGCTTGTGACTTTACTCATATATCAACTGATTATAATAATATCATCAAGGTTATGAATAAAAGACCAAGAAAGATAGTAGAGATAGGTTTTCCCTCTTGTTAGTTGAACATTTCTGTCTCAGTTGACCTCTCTCTTGAGAATAAAGTCTGAATGACATGCACATTAGGTGTAATGTGCATAGTGTTCAGGTTACAGCACATGATCCTAAACATGTTGTAAGGTCTTCAAATGCCAGAAAAGATGTGCCTTGTCCTGAGGCATTCACAGATACACTAGAGATATTTCTATGGACAATTATCTATTTTTTAAAAATTTTGCTTAAGACATACATATTTTGCCAGATAAATTTCCTATTAGTTCTATTCTGGGGAGAAGAGTTTAGGATGTCCAGGAAGCACAGTTATACCATAAATAGAACTTCAAGTTACCTTCTGGTTCCCAGTTTTACTTTTTAGCCCCACTCTCAGTTGTCCCTGCTCATGGCAGATCAAATAACGAGGAGTAAGATAACCACACTGTTCTATGCTATCGCAGACACTTTTTGAGGTCTTCTGGCCTGTGATTTCTACTTTTTGTTCTCTCCTAAAAACAAGTAGAAATATTCTGCATCAATGTCTACTCCTCTCGTTATGTAACTATCCATGCCCCCAATACATCCATCTTCAATAATGAATAGAATTAATTATATATTGCTTGTTTATAAAAATGATCACAGGGCAGACTACATATATAGAGTGTGTGTGTGTGTGTGTGTGTGTGTGTGTGTGTGTGTGTATGTATAGGTGTGTTGTATACACATACATATAAAATCATGGGATGAAAGATGCAGGGAAAAGGAGTGGATGTCTGTAGAAATGCACTAAATTTCTCATAATTTCATCTATAGAGTCAGAAAATATACATATGGGTAATCAGAAAATAGAAATAAAAGCTTTAAAGTTATGGTGATTGCAACAAGAAAAACTTATAATTGAAAAACTTACAATTCAAAAACTTATAATTCAACCGATCTCCTTTAGTGTGAGATCAGAATGGGACAAGGCCAAGATGGAGATATTTTTAAGATTTTAAAGAAAATGTTTTAATTATTTAAAGTTGAGTTTTTAAAACTAAAACTTGCTTTGTTATATTCTTCCATTAAGTATGTTTTCACCTATACTCAAAGAAGATAAAATAGAAAAATTTCTACCTAGTCACTATCTGGGGGAGAAGGAACATCACCCATCAATATTTAGTATTCTATATAGTTATGATGCCTTCCCTAAAGTGGTGATAGAGGTAGTGGGTTGTAGTTGATGGATTTTAAGTGCCTCAGTCTCAGTCACAAATATAATTTATTTTAAATGTATTAAGAAGTTGCTGTATCTTAATAATATCAAATACTTTATACAACTAACTCACTCTGTTCCGACTTCATATGTAGATAGAAATCTATTGATTTACTATGACTATTATTATCTTCAAAAAGGGATTTGACTGCCTATAAAGAAATGCTCAACATGTAGATTTGAGAATTGAAGATTTTGTAAAACTAAATTGACAAATGATTATGATTATCTAAAATATCTGGCATTTTATATTTATTCAATAAGTATAAAAAGACTGATTTTGGTCCCCATTTAGCATCTAAGAAATGTACAATATGACTTAAAATATAAGGATAGAAAATAGAACCCAATTAGTGTTTATTATCTCATTGTTAATTTAAGGTTCAGATGCTATCAGTGCAATGTAAATGTTTTCTCATTTAAAAGTAAGAACACCAGCGGGCTCGATGGCTCAGCCTGTAATCCCGCGCCTTTGGGAGACTGAGGTGAGTGGATTGCCTGAGCCCACGGGTTCGAGACCCGCCTGGGCAGCGAGACCTCATCTCTACAATAAATCAAAAAATCAGCCGGGCGTGGTAGCGCATGCCTGTAATTCCGACTACTTGGAAGGCTGAGGTGGAAGGATCGCCGGAGCCCAGCAGGTCGAGGCTGTGGTGGCCGGGAGCGGCCACTGCACTCCAGTCTGGGCGACAGAGTGAGACTCCAACTCAATAAATAAATAAATAAAAGTAAGAACACCAATATTGTTTAATCACGTGTGCATTTATTAGTTTAATGACATATTGTAAACTGTGTTATATCTCCCATAGACTTATTTTCTTTAATAATATAGAATCATATCATAAAAATATTAATAATACTCTTTTGCTCTATACCATATGATCTTCTTTTAAAATTCACTTAGAATGATGGTTTCCAGCTGTGTCAATATTACTACAAAAGACAACATTTCATTCTTTTTTACAGCTGCATATTATTCCATGGTGCATATGTACCACATTTTCTTTATCCAGTTCACCATTGATGGCACCTATGTTGGTTCCATATGATCTTCAGGTCAGATTTCAGTTTAATTTTCAATTAGCCACTCTTATAACTATGCAAGTTACAAAAAGAAGTCTTATAATTCTTAATAAGGAATATTTTACCAATAACACTGCTAGAGCTAAAGATCATAAATTTATAAGTATATTTGTTCATTTTAACACAAAATATCGCAGTATAAGAGTTGTTTTTCTTTTTTTTTTTTTTGAGTTGGAGTCTCCCTCTGTTGCCCAGACTGGAGTGCAGTGGCCACTCCCAGCCACTGCAGCCTCGACCTGCTGGGTTCCGGCGATCCTTCCGCCTCAGCCTTCCGAGGAGCCGGAATTACAGGTATGCGCTACCATGCCCGGCTGATTTTTTGATTTATTGTAGAGATGAGGTCTCACTGCCCAGGTGGGTCTCGAACTCGCGGAGTATAAGAGATTTAATATAAAATATATTAAACTAATATAATTATCTTGCTTTCATGATAAGTGTTTTAGAATGTAGTTTCAAAATTTATGTGTCATTGAGTAGTGAGGTAATGATTTTGTCTACATTAGAGTATAGATGTATTTTGGTTTGCCAAAGTGCTTACCAAATCTTCGTGGTTTTGTAATCCCTCCACTGCCACCTCCAGATCAAAATGGTTTTTAAAGCATAAAAATGAAAATACAACTTAAAATAGAGGTTGATGAGGTTGTAGAGAAAAGCGAAAGTTCAACAACTTTTGGAACGAGAGCTAGTTCAGTCTTTCTGGAAAGCAATTTGGAAATTTCTCAAGAAACTAAACATAGATTTGCCATTCAATTCGGCAATCTCCATACTGGATGTATACCCAAAGGAGAATCAGTTCTACCAAAAGGAGACTTGCTCTAGCATATTAATTGCAGTAGCATTCACAAGATCAAAAACATGGAACCAACATAGGTGCCATCAATGGTGGGCTGGATAAAGAAAATGTGGTACATATACACCATGGAATAATATGCAGCTGTAAAAAAGAGTGAAATTTTGTCTTTTGCAGCCGTATGGACACAGCTGGAAACCATCATTCTAAGTGAATTATAAAAGAAACGGAAAACAAAATATTGCATGGTCTCATTTATAAGTGGGATGCAAACACTGGATACACGCAGACATAAAGATGGAAAGAAGAAACACTGAGGACTCCTAAAGAGGAGAGGGAGGGAGAAGACAAGTGTTGCCAAACCACCTATCGGGTGCCATGCTCACTATTTGGGTCAATAGAAGCCCAAACTTTACCATCACATAATATACCCATGTAACAAACCTGCACATGTACACACTGAACTGAAAATAAAAATAAAATGAAAGCAACCCTTAAAAAAATAAAATAAACTCAAGAATGATCTGACTTCCCATTTTCTAACAACTGAAAACTATGGTGATGCTATATTTCTTAAAACCACCTACTTATTACTAATTTTATTTTATTTGTATTTTTCCCTTTTTATTTCAGAGTACAGTTTATCTTTCATTCATTTCACTTTCTTCTGGAACCCTCGATACTTTGGTTCTTAAAAAAGAAAATACTTGTGCTGCCACGTTGCATTATAGTACTGGCTTGTACTAGAGCCCAAGAGGAAGAAAAGAATTGAGAGGTACTTTCTGGCCTTTCCTCTAGCCCTAGCAACGTCTGAAAGAATAACTCAAGAATTTTATAAAGGTATACTTAATGTAGATCCACATAAATGAAAGTCTTGTGGGGGGTTAGGTTATGCAGGAAAAAGAAACAATTCCTCATCATCCATCTTCAAGGTAATGTATCAAGTATAGAGAAATATGTATTGTTGAAATACAATTGTTGCAGATAACGGAAGTTGGACATGCCCTCTGAGTTGGTTACTTGGTTAGTGAGGTAAAAAGCTGAAGAGCTGCCAGGCTCGGTGGCTCAGCCTGTAATCCCACGCCTTTGGGAGGCTGAGGTGAGTGGATTGCCTGAGCCCGCGGGTTCGAGACCGGCCTGGGCAGCAAGACCTCATCTGTACAATAAATCAAAAAAATTAGCCAGGCATGGTAGCGCATGTCTGTAATCCTGGCTACTCAGAAGGCTGAGGTGAAAGGATCGCCAGAGCCCAGCAGGTCGAGGCTTCGGTGGCCGGGAGCGGCCACTGCACTCCAGTCTGGGCGACAGAGTGAGACTCCAACTCAAAAAAAATAAAATAAATAAATAAATAAAAATAAAATAATAATAATAATAATAAAGCTGAAGAGCTGGTGGCTTCACACACTTGAGATGATCTGCACAGACTCAGTACGGACAAAGTCACAGCTATCTTGGTACTCCAGCATCTATACATGGGAGCCACAAGACCTCTGCTATACTGTACCTGGGTGTGCTATGATGCTGCCTTTGTAAAGCCTAAGTATATGTGGTGATTATAGAAGGTTATTGTGGTTCAAAGGTTTAATCTTCAATGTAAATTCAAGAAGTACTCTTGGTCAAGCAGAAGGGAGTGTTTTACCAAGGAAGGTGTTCCTTCACAGTTGGTTCCAAACCTAGAATAATACAGATATCCATCTGGGCAAAACCTAAACAAAACGAAACAAAACAAAATAAACCACAACTCCCATTTAAAAAATCCTATCATATTAAAATGCCAAAATGTTTTCTCATATTACTTTTAGGCATTTAATCACTAGAGACTAATAAATATTATTAAAAATTGCAATATGCAAGTGAAATCTACACCTGGGCAAGACCCTAGTCCATAGTAAGAGATGTAAAATATCCACAGAGTCTTGCTTATGAAAGTTAGTATACCAAGGAAACTTAGACAAAGGTTATTTTTATTTAAGATTGGTAGTGGCTCAACCTGAATTCCCAGCACTTTGGGAGGTCGAGAAAAGAGGATTTCCTGGGCCCCGGGGGGTTCAGAACCAGCCTGGGCAAACTGGTGAGACATTGTCTCTACAATAAATCACAAAAATTAGTTGGGCTTGGTAGCATGCATCTGTCATTCTAGCTACTTGGAAGGCTGAGGTGGAAGGATCACCTAAGCCCATCAGGTCAAGGCTGCAGTGGCCATGAGCATGCCTCTGCATTCCAGCCTGGGTGACAGAGTGAGACTTCCACCCAAAACAAAAACAAAAAAACCCCAAAAGTTTGGTTTGCAGACTACACATCCTGCTATGCATTTGAAAAGGAATCAAAGGTCATATGTTTACTAGGCTAGCTCTTATGACGCCAAAAATGTGAGAATTTCTGAAAAGAAAATGTCATCTGATATAATTAGCAGAACGTTAGGCATAGGGCTTATCTGCTTTAATGAAATTACATATATTTTAAAAGCCTACTTTTGTTTTAATTTACAAAATTCAATGACATTATCTGCTTTTTAAATTCTTAGTCACTGATCTGTATGTATATCAATCATATAATCTATGAAAACCCACATAAGTGCAGGAGATTTAATCATAGATTTGATATTTAAATGACATATTTTGTATGAAAGACATTTAAAAGTAAGGCAAGTTAACTCTTAAATTCATCTAATATAAATATAATTTAGTTAAAGGGATTTTTAGTTCAGTGCATTTGGTAAAGTGACTTAATAATTTAAGGAATACAAATACACAGAAGAACCTGTAATAGATGTTCAAATTTTTGAGATAAAATTCAGAAACTTTATTCAGCAAATATTTAGAACAAGAATTTTCAGAATTAGGTGGTTAACTTCTATGAACTCAATTTTTCTAACTTCCACTAATTACTTCAAGAGTTTAAACTTGTGTATTAACATTTAGGAACAGATGCTACATTGAGTTATATGCTGTTCTTCCTGTACAAAACAAGAATTTTAAGGATATATAATAGAATATTCATTTTCTGAATGGTCTTCCGGGGACCACAAGACAAAGCATTTTATTTTGTTAAATGCATTCATGTGATGATATAACATTCCCAAAATGAAAATGTAAGTACTTACTTTGTAAATATTAGTTTATTATAGAAATTATGGTATTACAAAACATAGCCTTTATAATGCCATGATAGATGTTTTCTCAAAGGTTCAAAAATCCCAGAAAGCACATATTAGCCAGTCCTTAAAGAATATTCCTAAGCTTAACCAACACTGAACTCTTCCTCGGATACGCTTACATTCTGGCTGGGCCTAGTGGTCCATGCTGCAGTCCCAGCACTTTGGAAGGCAAAAGCAAGAGAATTGCTTAAACCCCAGGGTTCGAGACCAGCTTGGGCAGCATAGCAAGACATTGTCTCTGCAATTAAAAAATGAAACAAAAATATTAGTTAGGCATGGCGGGGGCTGGGGAGGACACACCTGTAGTTCCAGCTACTTGGAAGACTGAGGTAAAAGGATGGCCTGAGCACAGCAGGTTGACGCTATGGTAACCATGAGCATGCTGCTGCCCTCCAGGCTGAGCAACAGAGTAAGACTCCAACACACACACAAAAATACACTTACACTCTATGCTTACTTTTTTCTTCTAGGATCAATTTAAATTAGGGATGTTTGAGAAAATTTAGATATTCTGTGTACATCTTGGTAGCCTTATTAATGGAAGTCATTCTTCAACTTGAGCAGTGAAGTGAACCAGTAGACTTCAATCAGATCTTGAGTGCCAATTCTTAATATTGAGGAATTTGGTAAGCACATTGGTAACTTGAAATTGGTACTAGTATATTTATACCTCATATATTGCCAAATGTGATAAATCTATTTTTGGGGGTGGTTTTTCTTTTCTGGAAAAATAGTGATTAGTTTTTTACCCAAACAACACACTGGTTTATTGTCTGCAATGCTTACATGTGTGAGAATTTTTTGAAGTAGCTGCGACTATAAATGGAGTGACTAGTAAATTTCTTTATTAATTAATCATTTGTTGCTCATTGAATTCTACTTCTACTTCTCTATCTCCTTCTCTTTGCAGAAGACCAGCTTCCACATTCCAAAATATTATTCTTTATACAGTCATCAGACATATCCTCTCCGAATGACAGCATATAATTTCTCTGCTCTTTTATTTGCTGCTTTCATAGATCTGAACTCTGGTCCCAAAACTTTTTCTCCAGTTTTCTGTGTTTGCAGACCATTCTTCACTCTAGTCAACTGGTTCATCTCACTGATGCCATCATTTTTCTATACCCACCTTTTTTTCTTAGAAAATTCTTATATTTTTCTAATAGATTTAGTTCCTACTCATTTTTCAAAATTCAGGCATAGTTAGGTTATTTTTTTTTCTATTTGCAGAAAAATTTAACAGACTATCATGAAAGCACAGCACTGTAAATCTATCTTCCAGCCTAACAGTTGACCAAGGTGTTGCAAGATAAAGCAATCATGATTTGAGAGGGGCTTGGAAAAAACACAGTTTTAAATGTGCAATTAGGTTTTGATGATCATGAAAATGTACTGACACCCAACTACAGGAAGAACAGATGACGTGATAGGGGAGAAAGAGATTGTACACTACAGGAGTTGTAAGAATTAGCTGCAATTAATGACAGAAGCAAGGAAAGTATCCTGGGATTGTTTTTGTGGGTGTTGGATTGAGGGGAGAGAGACATAGAATTTAAAAGTGAATAGACAAGACATCCATTTGGGGAAAATTTCTCATATAATGGGATTAAACATTTTGGCAAAAGCTCCAAGAAATGGTGGCTCTTAGAAGCTCCAAAAAAGTGATAGTCAGTACTGAACAATACTGAAATACCCAAGTTGCCCTGGAAGATGGTACAGGATAGAGTAAGGAAAAGTGAATATACTGTAATTTACCTTCTGTGTGATGCCAGAAGACACACAATGCAGTATATGCCACAGGAGAACCCCAGACAACATGCCACTTACAAAGCCTTTAGAAATGTGCTAGGAAGCGTATAATCAAAATCACTAAAACGTTAAATAATGGCTCTTCTCCGATGAATTAAGAAGGTAGTCACAGAGCTGGTCTTTTTAATATAGGGAAATAAATGGTCCTGAAGTAACAGAGACCATATAGAGGCATTTAATCACCAGAAGTCAGGAGGTTACAATTATCTTAATAAATGACACATTCAGAGGCAAAACAAAGGAAGCTGAATCGGATCTGGAAGGATTTTTATATGGCTAATATAATTTGGTATCCCTAAGGGCAAAATGAATGGGCAGAGAACAAAGGAGCTTCTTAATATCCATAATCAGGGTGAATGAGGGTGTCGGAAATGAGGGTGTGGGAAATGTTATGAGTCTCTGACTCAATGCCAGATTTGAATCACTGTTTAGATCCAAAATCAATAGACTTAAGAGTTGACTAGAAACCCAGGGAAAAGAACCCTATAACAACTGAATAACTCAATAAAGCACTGATGTCCCCAGTCCTTCTCCAAAGGAACCTATGACTATTGGGTTACTCTGCACTAAGGAAAGATGAATATCCAGACATTTTGAGGGCTATTTGACACAACTGATATCTGGAAACTCAATTCACCATCATGACCTACTTGTCAGAGTAGAGACTTACAAAGACCAAATAATAAATGGATTCTGGCTGAAGTCCAGTCCATAGTAGGCTCATTTGTTCCACAAGTTCACTCCATGGTCATTTTTCTAGTTCCTGGGTGTATAATTGGCATTTATACATCTGGATGTAAAGTAGCCACCATATTATTTTTTTGACCTTTGGGAATAAGCTATTATAGTGAGAAAAGTCAAGTGAAAACCTCTGAGGCAGAATCAAAATCAATATTACCCTTAAGGTAGATGGCAGAGATTAGTCCCATCATTAAATATTTAGAGTACATAGGATCAATGGCCCCTGTCATATTACTGTTTAGTTCATCATTCCAGCCCTACAGAAAAAGAATTAATACCCCCTGAAGAATCACTACCATCTACATAAAACACAGTCAAGTAAAAGAGTTTATTGCAACTACTCTGTCAGATTTATTTCATGGCTAGGGAAGATTACTTACGCACACTGTGTACATTGGTACATGGCACACAGTCATGGTTTTGGTGGAATGAGTTATTTTCTATTTTAATCACAAAAGAAAATCAACAATATTTTTGATCATATACAGTAGAAGATAATAGCATTTACTGTTTTACCTGAGGGCTATATTAACTATTTTATCTAACATCATAATATAATCTGTATCACCTGGATATATCATTACCCAATCCATTGGGATATATATAACCCAATGCATTACACTGACAATGTGTTGACCCTTTAGATCATGCTTCTGTGCTGGAGACTTTGGTAAGACACCTACCATTCAAAAGGCACATGATAAAACTATAAAGATTCTGGAGCATATTAGTTCAATGAGGTTTTTTGTTGTTGCTTTGTTTCTGAGTTGGAGTGTCACTCTGTCATGGCTGGAATGCGGTGGCACGCTCACGGCCACTCCAGCATCAACCTGCTGGACTCTGGCAATCCTTCCACCTCGGTCTTCCAAGTTGTCTGAACTACAGGTGTGCACTACCACACCCCAAAAAAATTAAACAGCTAATTTTTTCTGCTTATTGTAGAGATGAGGTCTCTTGAAGTTGTCCAGGGTGGTCTCGAACATTTGGGCTCAGGCAATCCACTTGCCTCAGCCTCCCAAATTGCTGGGGTTACAGGCTGAACCACCGAGCCCGGCCTTAAAATGAGGTTTTAAGGTCCAGTATTTAGAAGCATACCAATATATCTTCTTTAATGTAAAACAAAACAAAAGCAAACAGGCCAACACATGCTGCATTCTCTACCACAAAGAATACACTCCAGAAATGGTATGATGAGCACATGAGGTTGAGCAGAGATAAGGGCTATATAGAGACCCATAGCATGGACTCCAAATTACCAATATTAGTTTAGTTTCTGTAGTGTATAAATATTCAGATTGTTAGCAACAGAGATCAGTGCTAAATACCCAATTCAAAACTATTTCTTAAAGAGACCAACCTATAAATTAGTGGCAAGTTGTATATATTAAGCCTCTTCCATTCTAGAAGAGCCAAACATTTGTCTTCATAAGGATAGATATCTCTTTTGAGTATAGGTATGCATTATTGCCTTCAAAAATTTATCTAACACCCTTATAATGGAAGTTATGGAAAGCCTGATCCACAGGGATAAGCATAGCATCTTAACAGCTGTCTACTTTACAGTGAAAGATGTGAGAGTAGGACCTATCAGTGAACCATCCAGAACCAGTCATACGCATGGAGTCCTGAGATGATCTGCTCAAGACATAGCTGAAGTGACAGTTCAGAGGCATACTCCTAAAGAAAGAAGCATTATTCTTCACGATTCTGTATACTCATTGAATCAGAGATTGTTATATGATGCAATGTCCCAAGGAGAAATAATACACTATTCCAGGAATGAAAGGCTGAGACAGAAGTAACCTCGCTTACTTTCACCACCAATGACTCCTGGTGGAACTTTGTGAGAAAATTCCAATCCCCACAACTTCAAGTTCTTAAGGTTTGAAGATCCATGTCTTCAACGGGAGCAAACTCTCTCTAGAGGCATACAAGAATCACATAGAACCACAAGCTATGGCAGCCACCAAGATTCTTTTGGCTTTCTCATGTCCATAATCCAGATGTGATCACATTTGAAGGAATAATTTATGCTGATCTTTTGGTGGCAGTAAGGCTGCTTTTGCATAATAAGTACAGAGAAAAAATATATGTGAAGCTCAGAAAAACCGTTCACCTGCCTCCTGGTATTCAATTGCCCCATTGCATCTTTAAATGGACAGATGCAGCACTTCCAACCTGAGAAGGGTATGATGCATCTTGGACTACTCTGGAACATTGGTTTGACTCACATCACCAGGCAATAGATAAGAGTGAGAGAAATTTGAGATGCACAGTGGGGGAGCAAAAATGTGAATACCAGTTGCACCCAAAGGTCACTCCAATGCCAACTACAGTAAAGGAATCTGTAGTACTTCACACTAATCTTCTTTTAAGTTTTCATTCAGAAGAGAAGATTTATTATTTCTCAAGCCTACGTGGCCAAAAAAAAAAAAAGCAAAAACAAGAAACATAAGTCTTTCAAATGTCTGTGCTTTATTTTATTCATTCTTCTACATAGCTACCAAGAACTAGGTCCTGTATCATCATAGGCTTAATGAAGACCAATTATTTTTCCTCTCCCAAGTCATAGAGTTTCTTTGTGTCTTCAGTTAAATGCTATTTGCATGATGTGTCTTTATAATAGGCCTTAATTTTTTTGTTATATGAGCTTTCTAAGTTTTGAAACTGTGCCTTGTTCACTTTTTTGTGTTTGAAATCACTAGTAAAGACTTCATTAAGTATTTATTAACTTGTCACTTTGAATGTCTTTTAAATTTTCTAGTGCTTGAATCATCTTGCAAATCAGATTCTAATTTGTGTGTTTGTTATGTGTGTGTATGTAGATAGTCACTGACCAAGCAAGTCTTTGTTTCTCCGTAATTTCTGACTTATAAGCATTTTTGCCTTTCTGTTTAATCACAAAAAGAAACAAACACGCAAACAATTATAATGAACTAAGCATTAGCAGGAATTGGATACTCTAAAAGATGAATAATGTGCCCTTAATGGACTTTGCTATTATTACCCTATTTGTCTAAGCAACTTAGAAGGTAACAAATTATTATTGTTCAACCTGCTATGTGAAAAATGTTTAAAAATAATCTACCATATTGAATATGAAAAAATAATTTCAGGTTCATTAGTCAACAATGAGTTAGGCCAAAGGGACCATATTTTATTCAACACTGTATTCTTTGTATCTAGTAAATGAAAGTTATCAGTTGCAGTTATATAATGGTCATAGAAATCTCACCACTCAATTTTCTTCTTTGGGAAGCAAAATTGACTGATAGCTCCAGCTATCCATCCCTTTAATTTAATTCATCTCTGCATTCAGGCCACAAACACACTTCACCTAGGCTACTACCAACTAGCAAAGCAGCTTGGTGGAGTCACTAGTTGTGGCTCCTTCCTGTGAAATATGAAACTCCTCTCATAGACTATTTAGATGTTTATAATTCTTAGCGAGTGTATTAAATTTTGGAAAATATCTTATTTTTTCATATATGAATATTATTGATAAACTTTATATTATAGGGCTGTTACAGTTGTGTGCCCTGCAAACACAGGAAATTCTATGAAATTCTATCTTAGGAAGAAATAAAAATTATGAAAGTATAGATATTTATATTTTATGATATATTATTGAACATATTCCTGACAAGAAAAATGATAAATTTTAATTAGGCATCATTAAGAACTGAATCCTCACACTGGCAATTTTATACATCTGATGGTTGGAAGAATTTTCCACAGATTAGCTTCTGGCTCAGTACATTTCAAATCCTGTTTCTCGTCCACAAATGCATACTGCTCACACCAGACAACAAAGATTATGCTAATATAAGACAACTCCTGATCCTGTGACTTTATGTCACCATGTGGGTATGTTGGTGCACAGTGGGCAACATAAATATTTATGAAAGTTATTCCTACATGAGGAAGACTAACAAAAAAATTCACACATAGAAGTCACCGTAACCACAAAAATCTCACTGAAAACTAACTGTATCCTCAACTCAAATCCTTCTCCATCAAATCCCACTAATACTCAGACTTCCCAATATGTGCCAGCAAAACATGATGGGTGACAGAAAGGAAGTTTGAGCAGAAAGAGATAGCAATCATAACTAATTCAAGTTGAAATGCTTAAGCAATTAAAAAAATATATATATATATATAAAATTTAAAAATAACGTTATGGATACATTTCACTAAGACCACCACAAAAAGGGTCTGGAAAAACCTGTGACCCTGAAGTTTCCACCCTATTAACTTCATCTTACATTTTTTCTTTGCTTCCAATGAGTCTATCCATTTAATTCCACTTTTGCATTGACTACTTCTATTAGTAGGATCATCTCAAGCTCAAGAAAGAACCCTTAAACACGTTTAACTTCTACCTGTCATTTTTTCTTTCATTCGAGCTTTTACAGAATCATTTTAGTTGATCTCCAACACTTTATAAACTTTATCTTTTTCTGCCATTCTTTTTGTATAGCCTTATTCTAGGCCTGTTATCTGTTAGAAAATCACCATGTGCTCACTGATCTCTCATATTAATGCTAGAGTTACCTAGCATCAAGGTAGAACTGGTCATATCACTCCCACACAAAAACCTGAAGGAGAATAAAGTTCAAACTATGCAACAAGGAGTATAAAGACCACCTCAAGTTTTCTTCCCTTACTTCTCCAACAACTTTGCCAAATGTGGCATGACAGAATCTTTCAAATGTCTTTGAATTACATGTATTCATTCTTCTACATTATTTTATTAAAACGTTATTTTATCCTTCTGTCATCTGATAAACCCCCAGGCACCTACCAAGAACTAGATCTTGTGTCATCATCTGCTTAACAGAGACCAATTATTTTTCCTTTTTCAAGTCACAAAGTTACTTTGTGTCTTCAATTAAACTGTATTTGTATGATGTCTCTTTATAATTAACCTTAATATTTTTGTTGCACAAACTTGCTAAATTTAGAAACTATAACTTGTTCACTTTATGCTTGTAATCACTAGTAAAGACTTCATTAAATATTTATCAATTTGCCACTTTGAATATCATTTAAATTTTTGAGTGCTTGAATCATCTTGCCAATCAGATTCTCGTGTGTGTGTGTGTGTATATGTGTGTGTGTGTGTGTGTGTGTGTGTGTGTGTGTGTGTGTGTGTGTGTGTGTAGAGTCTCTGATCAAGCAAGTCTTGTTATCCCATAATTTCTGACTTATAGGCATTTTTGCCTTTCCATTTAATTATTAAAAGGAATAAACAAAAAAATTATAATAAAACAAATGTTAGCAACAATTGGATACTCAAAAAAGATGAATAATGTGCACTTGATGGACTTTGCTATTATTACCTTAGATGTCTAAGCATCTTAGAAGGTAACAAATTGTTATTACTCAACCTGCTATATAAAAATGTTTAAAATTACCCTATCATATTGAATATCAAAAAATAGTTTCAGTCTCATTAGTCAAAAGGGAGTTAGGCAAAATAGACCACATTTTATTTAATACTGTATTCCTCGAATCCAGTACAAAAAAGTTATCAATTATCTGATAATGTTCTTAATTATATCAATACAAAGAAGATACATATCTTAAGATATTATGATGAATGTTATTTTTATAATAAAAAATGATAGTAGGCAGTAGACTAATTAAATATGGAAAATAGTAAATGAGTATAGTAAGAAAACAGATAATGACACACATTTGAGATATAAAAAGAAGTAGAATAACACAGTACCCCACAAGAGATTAGATGTAGTATTGATATGGACAAAAATATAAAAAGGCAAATGCCACATTCAAGATATTCCTTTTTTTTCAGTTTAATATTACTGTTTAGAACAGAATCAAGTTTGAAATAAAATATTAATGACATCTTAAAAATGAATAATAGCACTTTCTCAATGAAGAAGTAGTTCAGTGACACATTTTGTGTCTCTCTCTCTCTTTTTTTTTTTTTTTTTTACAGTCCTGCTCTCCCTTGTTTACTATGAGGACTTCATCGTTTTTCAGGGGTCTCATACTGCTCCATGACTCTACACTTGATCTTAGCCAAAAGGTCCAAAAATAATTCGTACCACTCTATGGCTGTAGATACACCAGCAATAATTCTTTGGTTGAAATATTTCTATTTTTTCTAATTTTTATTTGTATTAATTATTTTTTTTGTTAACTTGAATTGAAAAATGGTTCCATTTCATACACAGGATGGCAAAAAAAAAAAAACTGAAATACTTAAAATATGGAGTTCAAACAGGTGAATTATTCAAGCCATAACATACTAGAAAAAATAATATAGAAAGACTGAGACTGAAATGGTAAGTAGCCAAGTGGAATGGAGGTCAGGAAGTCTTCAAAAGCTATAATATAATATATACAATATATATACGTGTGTGTATATATTATATATAAATATATATAAATATATAATATATACAATATATGTACATGTGAGTATATATTATATAGAGAACTAAATATATAATATATAAATATAGAAAAAATATACATATATGTATTTTTTTAACAAAATGAATAATGTAATAGGAGATTAAGAATACAAGACATTTGAGGACCACAGGAAAATAGTCACATAAAGAGAACACAGTAGTCAACACAATACTGTACTCCTGAATACCCAATGAGAAGTTCAGTATCTAGAAATACTGATAACACAGGAAAATCCTCCTGTATCATAGGTAGTCTTATGGTAAAGAAGTAAAATTAATGGGTAACTCCACCACTCCATATCTACGTATCACCCTAAGTAATCAACCTGTAAGAGGAACTGACACCAAAGTGTGTAAAACTCTTCTGGGTACAGTAATAAAATACAAATACAATTCGCAACATTTTTTAAACTTCAAGAAACTGTAAATCTGAACAGATGGACCAAAATATATAATAAAGCACAAGAAAAATGTAAGCTATAACAAGAAAGAGGACTGAGGAGAGGGTACAAGAAACAGCCCAAACCCATTACGTGTCTTTAAGTTTAAAGTCTAACAAAGAAACAATTATAATCAAGTTTTACCATTTTTTAAGTTGTGCTTAATAAAGAAAATGTTACATAATTCACATTTATTGTATTTTCTGTATATTGAATTTGCGATGTGTTAGAGGATATTGAGACTTACCATCTACTGAAGAAGGATTGTGACTGTGATGGTTAATTTTGTGTGGCAGTTCAACTAGGTCACAGGGTGCCCAAACATTTGGTCACATGTTATTCTGGTATGACTGTGAAGATGATCTTGATGAGACTGATATTTGAATCCATAGCCTGAGTGAAGTACATTATCCTCCTAAATGTGAGTGGACCTCATCTAATCAATTGAAAGCCTGAATAGAACAAAAAGGTTAAGAAGAGTCCTGCCTGACTGTCTTGAGGGGACATCTATCTTCTCCTGCCTTCAGACTCAAAACACTGGCTGTTCTTGGTCCAGTTTGGTCCTCATACTGAAAGCAAGCCATTGACTCTCCTGGGTCTCTGCAGGTCTCAAGAATTCTCAGTCTCTGTAATCAAATGAATAAATTCCTTATAATAACTAATTATGCAATACATAAATACATACATACATATCCTATTGGTTCTGTTTCTCTGGAAAATGCTGACTAAAGTAATGACATTACCTGGTTCCAAATGCTATATTCTCTGTTTTTTCCCTAATTTTTTCTGCACATATCTAATATAAAATGCCAAAATATGTTTAAATGTATAAATCACATTGGTACACACAATGAAGAATTAAAATAAATGTGTATCTTTTTTCTTTTTAAATATTCAGTGCCCCTCTTTGTTACATTCATTTTACATAGAAAATTCCATTTTATTCTCTCTTTTTTTTTGCACCTTTCAACCTATATTTAAATTCACACCTACCTTATAATCCTTTGTTTGGTGTTTCTTATAATGATAGATTGCAAATCTTGTTTGTGTTTTTATAGGATACAGCATTTGAAAACATACCACATCACATTTCTTCTTAAATAGGTGGTAAATTGGTGTTTAAAATCACCAGCACTTATCACAATCTCAGTATATAGTCAATACAATAAACTAAAATAATGTGACATTTTCCTCATTAGGGATTATTTTTAAATGGTGAAACTTAATCAAGCTTGTTTTTCTTTTATTTGACATTTTTACTCATTTTGCTTTTAGCCAGAAAGTAAATAGTATACTATTCTTTTCAGTCCTCACCTGATGCTACATACTCTAAGGATTTACTATATATGCATGTGTGCACATACACATCTTATAACCACACATATTGTTACATGTCAGGTTATAACAGTTACCTATGCTAATGGCTTTATTTTGGGATTTCTAGTCATGAAAGGCAATGCTGACTGGCTAATGCAACTGCTCACCAGATCTTAATTTCTTGACTTTCTTCCAGTTTAGAGATCATAAAAAGCCTCTATGAAGAGCTAGATAATTGTCTTCATTGCTTCTCTCATATCTGCTGGTGCCACTGTGACACTTGTACCTATAATGTGCAAAGAAATCTTACAATCCAATAAAATAAGTCAAAAAATTCGGTGAAAATAGGCAAAAGATTTTAACAAACCTTTCATAAAAGAAGGTATGTAGTGGCCAATAAACACATACAAAGATGATAAACATCATTATCATCTAGGAAATAATATCAAAACCAAAATAAAATATCACTGTACATCCAAGGGGATTGACACTATCATGCGTTGGTGAGGTTGTGAGGCAACTGGAATTATTATAATGCGAAACATACATTTATCATTAAATATCAGCAATTTTAATAATAGGCATTTCCCCAAAAGAAATGAAAACATATGCTCAACAAAAGTCTTAGATGGGAATGTTTTTAAACAACTATATTTTTCATTGCCCCAAGCTGGAAAAAATTCAAATGTTCATCAACAAGCAAATGGGAAAACACATATTATATGGTAGTCACATAGGTAACATTAAAATTAAAAGGAATGACATACTGATATATACAGCACTATGAACAAATCAAAAAAACATTATGCTGCGCTAAAGAAGCCAGGTGCAAAAAAGTACCTACTGTGTGATTTTAGTCATATAAAATTCCAAATTATTCAAAACTAACCGATAGTGATAGCAAGCAGAACAGTGGTACGACAGCAACCTGAGTTGTGGTAACCAAAGGCTACAGTAGAGATGAGATTGAAAATAGTGAGTCAAGCCAGGCTCGGTGGCTCAGCCTGTAATCCAGCGCCTTTGGGAGGCTGAGGTGAGTGGATTGCCTGAGCCTGTGGGTTCGAGACCCACCTGGGCAGGCGAGACCTCGTCTCTACAATAAATCAAAATATTAGCCGGGCGTGGTAGCACGTGACTGTAGTTCCAGATATGTGGAAGGCTGAGGTGGAAGGCTGAGGTGGAAGGATCGCCGGAGGCCAGCAGGTCGAGGCTGCGGTGGCCGGGAGTGGCCACTGCACTCCAGTGTGGTGACAGAGTGAGACTCCAACTCAAAAAAAAAAAAGAAAAGAAAAGAAAAAGAAAATAGTGAGTCAAAGGAAATTTTCTGGTTTGATGGACATATTCTATATCTTGATTGTATTGTTGAGTTCCTAATTGTATTTATTTGTCAAAATGAATCAAACTATCCATTGTAAACAGGGCATATTTTATTTTAGGTAAATTATAGTCCAGTAAAGTTGATATAAAATTTTAAAAATAGGAAAAAACTATTAGTCTATCTGTTGATTATGACTATCATATGTTATAAATAAAAAATTAGGTTTTAAGATGTTCTTCTTCTGTGGTTTTTAATGCATGTATACATTTTGATACCTCTACTTAAACATCTGTGCTAAACTCCTAACCCCTATGACTAAATGGTGTCATGAAATGTGAATATCTGTGCATATGTTTTTATGTTTTCATTTTTGCTGTTTGTACTATCAGAATTTAGCAAAGGATTTTGATAAGGAATAGAAATTAGTTTAACTATAGATTTCTCACATTTTAAATTGTGTCGAATAAGACTATTAAAATCCAATATGAACTTCAAGGATATTCATCCCCTCAGAAGCTTTTTAGTCTACTTCAGAAGGTGAATAAAAACGCAGTAGCAATGTAATACTAATTGTGATAGAGAAAGTATGCACACTTCTATAGCTGATAGAAGAGTAAAATGCTTGACACTGATGCAACTACAGTAATTGGTTTGTTCTGCTCTGAGTTCAATTTAAAATGGCAATTATTTTTGAATGTGTGATTTAAATCTTTCAAGATATATTACAGTAAAAAGGAAAAAGCTTTAGAATTGAAATGTAGACTCACACAACTTGTTATGGAGGAGAAAATTAGTGTCCATGAGATAACATTTAAACTTTATGTTGTGACTTCAATCAAGAATGAATTTGAATTTTTTGAATGTATTACAAAAGCATATGAATATATAAGACTAACCATTTAAAAATGACTTTTAACTTACAGTTACACCATAATTAAAGATAGTAAATGAGGTCTTATTCAATATGGCCAGCTGTGTCACTCTCTGAATATAAAAATATCCATCTAGGTCTGTTTCAAGTGTTTTTAAATTCATGTTTTTGCAATATTATATTGCAGACAAGACCATCAGAGTTAAATGATCTCAGATTCATAGATTCATTTCTTTTTACCACAAATATTTATCTGTAAGAAAGGATATAAAAGTGAATATTTAGAAATACAAATGTATGATTTAACAAAATGATGGTGACCACTTTAATTAATTCACAATGCAGTTTAAGGCAACAACATTCTCATTATATTTAAAATTTAGTAAGATAAAAATTGTGAGAATTTATACATTAAGGTGAAATTCTCGATAGGAAAATTACACTAGAGTCACATTTCCTGCAAACAGTATTTCCATGCAAACAAGGAAAATGCCATTTAATAATTGAAAAACATTAAAGAATGTTCACTTGTGTATATAACAATAGGGAACAGGGTCCAAGAGGTTTTCTTAAGTTTATTTTACAAAGGGAATATTTATATCATTATTATTTAATCTCATTGATTTTCCTTTCTTGTTATGCGTTGCAATTTTAATGTTTCTCATTTTTATTTCACTGTGATTTGCCTCCTTATACCATCAAGTTTACCAATGCAAATGGACGAAATAGTTGATCTTTGGCTGTCCTGCTGCTGCCAATATTATTTCACATTTTGTATATGGAAGGCCACTGAGAAGAGTATACTGGCTACTTGTTAAATTTATGTTCTTGTTTCCATCTCTCCACTCCTAACCATACCCTTTTTAAATGATTTTAATTACCATAATTAACAATGTTGGCAAATGGATGAACGTTAATAAACTGCCTTAATGTGGTTTCAGGTTTTTAGCAATATAACATTCTAAAAACAAATGGATTTTTTTTTTTTTGCCAATTAGAGTTTAATTAGAAACAAAAGCAAAACAGGGTGGGGGAGTAGTTGTAGTAATAATAGGTTCTATTTAATTACTTAGATTTTCTAGGCACTATGATATATATTGTACATTTATTCTACTTCTGTTAACTTCAGAAAAAATAAAAATTGAGTAGAAAAATGGTCAGATCTTGTATTAATCTAGGGATAAATGTGAAAAGTGTGATATTACACACGTATGCACACACATTTGATTTTAAATTTTATATCTGAGACTTCACCTCTACACTACATTCTAAATAACAAGAAATCCACAATATCTATATAAGTCCAGTGTTGCAGATTCAGTGACACATATATAATAAAAAAAGAAAAGCAGGTGGTCTTGGTGGCTCAACCTGAAATCCCAGCACTTTGGAAGGCCGAGACAAGTGGATTGCCTGAGCTCACGGATTAGAGACCAGCCTGGGCAATTTGGCTAGACCACATCTCTACAATTAAAAAAAAAAAAATTAGTTGAGGATGGTACAGTGCTCCCGTAGTTCCGGCTACTTGGAAGGCTGAGGCGGAAGGATCGCTGGAGCCCCGCAGGTAAACGCTGGAGTGACTGTGAGCATGCCACTGCACTCCAGCCTGGGCGACAGAGTGAGATTCCAACTCAGGAAGGAAGGAGGGGAGGAAAGGAGGAAGGAAGGAAGGAAGTCCAAAATTCTGGACAAACCCCATTTGTATTAGCTTGCTGCAGTTATCATAGCAAAATAGCACAGATGAAGGGGCTAAACAGTTTAAAATTATTTTCTCAGCTCTGGAGGTTAAAATCTCAAGACCAGGGCAACCCCTTTGGGTCCCTTTCTACTGTAGGAGTCTCTCTGTTCTCTCAATAAATCCTGCATTCTCACCAAAATAAATAAATAAATAAAAAATCTCAAGACCAATATTTAACAAGTTTTGTTTTGTTTTGTTTTGTTTGTTTTTTAATGTCTGTCTCCTTTACCTTGAAGATAACCATCTCACATGGTCTTCTTACTTGGGTCCAAGATTTTCAGTTAAGAATATCAGTCATATTGAATTAGAACTCAACAACCTCAACTAACCTTAATTACTTCTTTAAAAGCCCTATTGCCAAATACAGTTACATTCTGAGGTGTAACATTTAGGACTTCACCATAAGAATTTGGGACACATTTCAGCCCCATGTCTCACCAAATTTTCCTACCATTTTAATGTGCTAATATCCCACCACATATATCTCAAAATTATTTTACATTATTTTATATATAAAACAGTAAAAAATGTTCCATTAAGGAAATATGCTTTTGAAGTATGTTTATATCTTGTTACAAGCATTCAGAGGAAGAAAAAATCATTTATTTTTTATGATATTATAAAACACTTTAGGTTCGTTTGTTTGTTAGTAGAATAACTAAGTAGAATTAGAGTTTGGTTGGGACAGACTTTAATTACTATAAAAATGTATTTTTTTAATTTATTTATTAGAAGACCAGGGTGCCAAGCACCAGCAGAATTGGCATCATCAAGGAACAAAAAATTCAACATCTTGTGACCTACCCTATTCTTACAAAAAGAATATGTATTTTAACAATTTCCTTGGGTGATTCTTATGTACAACAAAGTTTGAAGAAAACAACATAAATAAGAAATCAATGGAAATACAAAGGAGCAAGGTCAGAAGCAAGAAAGAATGGTGCAGAAGACTGATTTTCCTTTTGTCATTTCTTTCCCTAGGGCTACCTAACTTACATATAACTTGTATATATAAGACATAATTTATCAAACAATGTTACTTAAAAGTGTTTAGTAATTGTTTTATCTGTTTCCTGGGATAATGCAGTCCAATGATAAAGGTTTTATAAATGTTATTTTGAGTAGTAGTAGGCAAAAACTATTTCTTAAAATGACAGTATTAAAAATGTTTAGGGGAAATATAAAGGAAGATGTGGTCAATTAGTTTGAGCAAGTCTGCACATTATATCTTTCTTACATATTTATGACATGGATTAGCATATCAAAGACTGAAAATTTTGGTGAAAAAAAAATGTATAATGTTGTTTAACTCTTTTTGTGTCCCAAATCCCAGGCACCTTTTTACTTAAACTTCTACAAATGGATATTCAATGCCAAGTTCCAATTCCAGCTCATTACTTTGTTGATAAAATTTGGGACAAATATTTAACATACTTAAATCTTAATTATTTCATAAATAAAATGAGAGATGATAATATTTACCTATGTCACAGTATAACAGAAAATGGCCCAGTTTCTGAATAAATGTAGTCGTTATTTAATGCAAGATATCTTGGGCAAAGCTAAGCCACAACAAATCGAAAAATATACAGCTTATTGCCTCTTGAACTACAGGAGTTTGAACCATGCAGGCCAGCTTATGTGGATTTTTTTTAACAAAATGCCAATAGAGTTGCAAAACCCACATATTTGGTGGTCCAACTTGATGTTGGGACAAATTATCCATGCATACCATGGAACAGCTATAGGTATGGTTGCTAATATATATACTGTTTATATATAATTAATATATTGTTCAGATAAGGTATATGTATAAATAATTCTAGCATTTATATAGCTGTAAATCTATGTAGACAAAATTATATTTAAAATAATTATAAATTATATAAGATTATATGATCATTATAGGATTTCGTATCTCATATAACATTTACAATTTTCATACCCTCCTACAGTTACAATTAAATCTGTTTCTCTATATTTATATGATTATATAAGTATATAAGCATGCACTTACACATAACATTATCTACAATTTACTATAATATAAAAATATATATTTAACAACTATATATACAATAAGCACAAATGTAAATATGTGTGTACATGCATATATATATAGATGATAGAGAGATAGATATTCACACAGTCATGTGCTTCAAAATGATGTTTTGGCCAACAATGGACCACATTTACAATGGTGGTTCCATAAGATTATAATATCGTATTTTTAATGTACCTTTTCTATGTTTAGATATATTTAAGTTTATCATCTACAATATTCAGTACAGTAACATGCTGTACAAGTTTGTAGCCTAAGAGCAATAGGTTACACATATAACCTAGGTATGTACTAGGTTTGTGTAAAATCATTCAATGATTTTCGCACCATGATACAATCACCTAATGATGCCCTTCTCAGAACATATGTCCATCATTAAGTAACGCATGACTGTGTATCACACACACACACACACACACACGCATACATCCATGCACACACACACATACACACACACACACATACACACACACACACATACATACATGCATACATACATACATAGGGAGAGACATTTTTTCTTAATCTAACCTCACCAATTACACAACCTCTTGTCTCTGCAAAGAGAAATTTAAGACTCTTATCAAATTTATTTTCTCATATATTTTGAGAATGCTTACTTGAACTTCTAAATTCCTAGTCACATTATATTCAAAGTACAATTAAATATTGGTTTCCTCTCATCTATTTGCATTGGTCACTTGACACTACTTCAATTAATTAACTAGTATATTTGTCATATTTCAATAATATAAATGACTCCAAAATCTTAGTGACTTTAATTAATAAAAGTTTACTTTAGCTCATGCTACATGTTCATTTTAGGTTGGTAGTAGACCTTAGTTCACTGAAGTTACTCATGAATGGAGGCTAATTCAAGGGCAACCTCGCAAATAAATAAGTGCCAGATGAAAAAAATCAAAGCAGGCAATGAAATACTCTTTTCACAATCTATTTATCTGAAATAAACACAAGCCCAGGAAAGTGAAAGCCTCCCATGTTCCTGAAAGAAGATAAGAATTAAATATTTGTGTTGTAACATTAATGATTACAACACTCCATAAAAATATAAAATAAAATTGTGAAATAATATCTATATTATTTTAATTTACTTATTGGAAATGTTTCTTGTATTTCATTATTAAGGATGAAGTAATTTAGATTGATATAAATATACACTTATGTATAAACACACATATATGCATATATACAATTTAAAGAATTTGCATTTATGTACACATATTGTGTTAATGAAGCAACTCATTTTAGTTTTTTAATTAGAAAAGTATTTTTTCTTTTTAGTAAAAACAATTTTTATTATCTATGAAAAGTCCAGATGAATTTTGATCTTTGCATTATTTTAAGAAGTGTGTTAATATTTTAGTCATGACATAATATTGTTCATTAGGAATATTTTTTATCTTTCACACTAATACTGATGTTTTTGCCATTTCCTAATTGATGTCCACTGTCCCCAAGCATTCAAAATCATTTTTTGCACTTGCCTTCAAGCCCTTACAGACAGCTTTTTCAAAGGCCAATCGGCTGCTACTAATAATGTCTTCATGGGCCTTCCAACATCCAGTGACTGCCAGATCTTGAAGTCACTTCCACATGCTTTGGATTTTTATTACAGCAACACCCCACTAACAGGTACCAAACACTTTTCCAATTTCTCTAGAAGTATGACAAATTTTCCCAGAACTTAGTAAATTAAAAAAAATATATATTATGTTAATGGTTCTATGGTTTAGGAGTTCAGAGAGGACAGAGAAGGGGATAACTTGGCATTGCTCCACAAAGATGTTGGTGACCTTTCCTGGAACATTTGATGGCTGAAGGCAGGAATTATCTCAAGGTTCCTTCACTCACATGTCTGGTGCCTGGGTTGTTACACAGTCATGGTAACCACACCAAAGACATGCACTCACATTTTCTTTAATTATTTGCATATCTTTTTTTGCTTTTAACATATAAATATATTATGTATTTAAAATGTACCCTGGGACATGGTATGAAATAAAGATTCTAATTTTATCTTTCTATATCTTTTTGTTATCCAACCATTACTTGTTAAAATTAACATCTTTACACTATCCATTTGAAAAGTCATTATCATTTATTGTATGCTATATGAAACTGGCCACTTTCTGGATTTTCTACTATGTTGTATTAGTTTTATTGACTAATCATGTGCCAATATCATTTTATTTCAATTATAGAGAAATCGTTTTACTATCAAGATTTCCTCATCTCATTATCTTTTTTTCATTATTTCCCTTGTTATCCTTGCAAATTTCTTCCAAATGAGCCTTGTAATCAATTGCTCTGGCTCTGAAAGAATACTGACATTTTTATTGAGGTGATATAAAATTTATAGTTTAGAGGATTCTTGGGAAGATGGCAAGGGAGCCAGTCGGACTAAGCGAGTCCCAGTGTGAGTGAGTATGTGGAAAATTTTGCATATGTGTGGGTAAGTGGGCATGTGAGTGGCTGACTGGTTAACTCAGGAGCAAGTGTCCAGAGCAGTGGCAGGTACTGCAGCTGCTCTATTTGGTCCCTAGTGCTATACTATAAGAAAGGGATTGGGCGGGTTCGGTGGCTCAGCCTGTAATCCCAGCACTTTGGGAGGCCGAGGTGAGTGGATTGCCTGAGCCCGCCGGTTCGTGACCTGCCTGGGTAACTTGATGAGACCTCATCTCTACAACAAATCAAAAAATTATCCGGGCATGGTAGCGCGTGACTGTAATTCCGGCTACTGGGAAGGCTGAGGCGGAAGGATCGCCGGAGCCCAGCAGGTCGAGGCTGCGGTGACCGGAAGCGGCCACTGCACTCCAGTCTGGGCGACCGAGTGAGACTCCAACTCCAAAAAAAAAAAAGAAGAAAGAAACGGATTGATAGTAGTGGGATACTGCTGGGCTGGGTGGTGGTGGGCAGGACAGCATCAATAAGGGCACCTGATCTCAAATCAGGCAAAGTAGGGACCAAAGGGAAGCCCAAACTTTGCCTTTATGATGGATTTAGAGTCTCTCATACTCAGTGATCTATCACAGAAGCAGAGAACAAAATATCACATGTTCTCACTCATAAGCGAACCCTGAGCGTTTACCATAATGCAATAAGAAAGGGATGGGGCCGGGCTCGGTGGCTCAGCCTGTAATCCCGCACCTTTGGGAGGCTGAGGTGTGTGGATTGCCTGAGCCCCAGGTTCGAGACCCGCCTGGGCAACTTGATGAGACCTCATCTCTACCATAAATCAAAAAATCAGCCGGGCGTGGTAGCGCATGCCTGAAATTCCGGCTACTCGGAAGGCTGAGGCGGAAGGATCGCCGGAGCCCAGCAGGTCGAGGCTGCGGTGGCCGGGAGCGGCCCCTGCACTCCAGTCTGGGCGACAGAGTGAGACTCCAACTCAAAAAAAAAAAAAAGAAAGAAAAAGAAAGGGATGGGAAGTAGTGGGATACCGCCAGGGTGGAGTTACAATATCAATAAAGGTACCTGATCTCAGTTCAGGAAAAATGGGGACCAAAGGGAAACCCAAACTTTACTTGTACTTGTATACCTAATTCCGAATTGTCCTCCTCACTCTTAAATAAATAAATAAATTTTATAGCTTAAAGATAAGTTATATTATTTTACATTATATCTACCTATCCTGAAACATGGCATGTCTTTGCATTTGATCAAGCATTTTTCATTCTTTCAAGAGCGTTTTATTGTAGGAATCATATGGTTTTTCCACATTATTTTTGACATGTTGATTTTGTAACTTTCCAAATTAATATTCTCTTAGTTTGGGTACTAGCTTTCTCCTTGAATCTTTTGTATACTTGTACCATCTAACATTTTCATTTCCAATGATTCCTCTAATTTGCTTTGTTTTTTGGAATGGTATTGTTAATTCCTCCACACAGTACCAAATTTTTATAGAGATAATGAACATTCTTGTTTCTTCTGAGTGTATCATTTTCCAATTAAGTAGGATGCTAGCTTTTTTACATGTATTTATTTTACATATACATTTATTTATGTATAATATATAATATATGTAATATATATTTAATATATGTATGTTGCATACATGAATATATTACATATACATGCATTACATATACTTGGAATATACATGATAATATCGCTTATACTACATATATTATATATAGTACGTTTATTACATATACATACATTACATATGTTTGCATATGTATGCTTAAGAGTGGAGAAATGTTTTCACATTTGGAAAATACACAATAAATATAATTAATATAAAATTAATTTATAATGTATATTATTTTTATTTCAAATGTGAAAATTTTTTGTGTATTCTTATTTTATTGAGGTTTTTGAATAGAAAAAATATTGAATGCTGACAATGTGTTTTCTATATCTGTGAAGGTAATATGAATTTTTCCTCCCGAGTTTTACTAATATTGTGATTATATTAGTTGATTTCAAAATATTGCACTGCTTTTACATTTTTATAATAATCCCACCTAGTCATGATATATAGAGATCATATAAATATAAAATTTAAGTGAAACTTGTTTCTAAAATATGTACCATACAAATATAAAATTAATAAAAACTTCAGTATGAATTAGCAAATGGAAAATTCTGTAGAGATATTATCAATTTTGCATGAAAATCCATTAGCCTATCTACTAGAATAGGCCAAGACTAGTGCTTTTATTTTTTTTAAGTACTATCTTTAAATCAATAGTTATTTCAGAAATTTAAAAAACATTCGAATATAAAAACTCAGTGAACCAAACCAATATGTTGTTAACCAAACTTTAAAAAATCAGTTTCAGATTACCATTAACAGAAGCCCACAGCTCCTTTCTTCAAAAAACAAATTATGCTTGTCATCTTAAAATAATATTGTGCCTGATGAGAGATTAGACTGATGACTTTTCACTCAGGAAGTATGTATAATCTAGATATAAGGAGTGGAAATTAACTTTCTTGGAGCTACATCTGAAATAGTTGTCTGGCTCCTAATATGAAGAGCATTGACTAGAATTTAGCATATTTAGGTTTCCCAGTTTTTATTGAATCTCATTATTTGCCTTTGTCATATCAGTTATTTGTGAGAGGAATGGCAAAGTAACTCGATTATTTACTTTCACTTATTTTGGAGAGTTGCATCTCAATCCAGAAATTTATTAATAATTTCTCATTGTCACTGATCACATCACATGGATTTTAATCACAGCAGTTTCTTAATTACATGTAACTATGAGCTTCTTTTCAAATCTCCTTGGTGACATTAAATTGTACGTTTACTCATTTGTTTAGTGCAGGCATAGCAAAGCATTATTTTCTGTTCCATTTTCCAGATAACACAGAAAAAGTCAAAGAAAAGAAAAGAAAAGAAAATACACAACAGCAAGAAAAACTCAGTGAAATACTACCTGGGAGAAGCCGGGCTTGGTGGCTCAGCCTGTAATTCCATGCTTTGGGAGGCTGAGGTGAGTGAATTGCCTGAGCCTGCGGGATCAAGACCCGCCTGGGCAACTTGGCGAGACCTCATCTCTACAATAAATCAAAAAATTAGCTGGGCATGGTAGCACGTGCCTATAGTTCCAGTTACTTGGAAGGCTGAAGCGGAAGGATCGCCGGAGCCAGCAGGTCGAGGCTGCGGTGGCCAGGAGCGTGCCACTGCACTCCAGTCTGGGCAACTCAAAAAAAAAAAAAAATAGTGCCTGGGAGAACAATGTATAAACTTTATATTATTCAGTTTATAAGATCAACAAATAAACTAAGTTTAAACATATATCCTTAAATAATAAGTGACTGACTGGCATGTTAAAGAAATGATAATAACAAATAATACATGCCAATAATGTTTATTATAGGCAGAATTCTTTGAACAAGACTTATTTTCAGCTTACTTTTATGGGAAATTATGTTGACTATTTTCCCAAGGTCCTAAAATAATAAGTAGTTGTGCACAAATTCAAATTTTAGCCAACTCAGGAGCATGAATATTATGTGAATAATCTGCGTCAAGAAGAATAAGATAATAGGTAAGGGTCTTGTTTTAATCTTCCGCATGTGATCGCCCAACTCTAAATGGATCAAAGACCTAAACGTGAAACGTAAAACTATAAGAACCTTACAAAATGCATGTGACATCCTGCATGGGATCCCATCCTGCAGTGGGAAATTGAAACTGGCAATTAATTCCTGATCAAAATCCCAGGTGCCCATGCCATAAGAGATAAGATAGACAAGTAGGACCTCATCAAACTGTCAAGCTTCTGCAAAGCCAAAGAAACCATTAAAAGAGCAGGGAGACAGTCCACATACTGGGAAAAAAAAATATTTGACAACTGTACATCTGATAAAGGTCTAACATCTAGGATATTCAAGAAACTCAAATGTGCCGAAAAGAAAAAAAACAAACAGCCCCATTACAAAGTAGGCAAAAGATATAAATAGATGCTTCTCAAAAGAAGGCATACAAGCAGTCAAAATATACATGAAAAAATACTCAACATCACTAGTCATTAAAGAAATTCAAATTCAAACCATACTGATATACCACCTAACTCCAGTCAGGATGGCCATCATCGATAACTCAAAGAGCAACAGATGCTGGAGAGGATGCAGCAAAAAGGAAATACCTCTGCACTGTTGTTGGGAGGGTAAACTAGTACAACCTCTGTGGGAAACAGTGTGGTGATTCCTAAAGGATCTAAAAATCGACCTACCATATGACCCCACAATCCCCCTACTGGGAATATACTCAGAGGAACGCAAATCACTCTATGAAAAAGATATCTGCACATGCATGTTTATTGCAGCATTATTACAATACCAAAAACTTGGAACCAACAGTATTGCCCATCAAAATTGAACTGGATTAAAAAATGTGGTACATATACACAATGGAATATTATGCAGTCATAAAGAACAAAATTATGAACTTCACAGCAACTTGGATGGACTTAAAGGCTATAATACCAAGGGATCTATCACAGAAAAAAAATTAACCGAGTATTACATGTTCTCACTCATAAGCGGACCTTGAACAACTATTGTAATACTATAAGAAAGGGATTGGTAGTAGTGGAAACTGCCAGGGGTGGTTGGGGTCAGGACTGGCAGTAGTGGGAAATTGGGTATCTACATAATGAACATTTGTATACCTAAACTTGAATTGCACCCCACATATTTAAAATAAAATTAAACAAAAAATAAGATAAACCAAAGGTTTGTCTAAATAAAAGTAAATGTTTTTAAATAAATATCTCCATTGATACACAGAAACAAAATGAAATCAAACAAGCAAACGAAAATGAGAAATTCCTGTACATACTGTCAGATGAAAAAAAGCAGAAACAAAGCAAAAAATAAAACTATTCATGAGCTTCCAGTGGCCTTTAAAGGTGATAGCACAGAGTGTCAATTTCCAGGCTTATCTCTGCTACTCTGTAATTTATAAGGAAAAAAATGTTTAAATGCATAAACATATAAAAATAAAGGTCAGAGTAAACTGGAAAACCTAATATAAAGAGATTAATGACCTATGGCTAGCATGATAATTCTCCATATTAGTTGTAGCATATCAAGAAGAGGCAGGAAATACCAAAGTTTTATAAGGATTGATATTTAAGGTGACTTGAAAAAGGCTGGCATGGTAGATGACAAAAGATTGAATGAATTAAAAAGTGCATTTATTTAGTGTGTAATAATTAAGCTTGAATATTTCAGGCATTGTTCTAGATTGCAGGGAGACTGATACACAAGGAAAGATCATTGTCATTTCACCCTAGTCTTGAATTGTGACTTCTCTGTTGATAATAGAACAGTATGAAGAAATAATTCAATTTGGACCATGATATATATCCACTAAACTCCAAATCCTTTCTATTCTATTAGCATCGTATAAAGTTGTGGTAGTTCAAGAGAAAGGGAAGTTTGTGCTGTGGACACTTTAGATGTTCTTGCACATGCATTCTGGCAACATCTCAAAAATATTCAGAAATTGTCCTATTTACCAAATGTAGAAAAAGAATGGAGAAAGGCAAAAGTGATCCCAAGATATAACCTTGACCCATATTAAAACATATTGGAATATTTACTTCTATATTTTTTAGAGGACAGACTAGGACCAGTCACCAAAATAAAGTAAAAAATAGCAATTCTCATGAAAAGATACCGAATGATAAAATCAGAGTTGCATATTAGGCAACAAAAACAAAAGTCAGGAGACACAAAGAAGGTTCAAAAGAAAAAAAGGAGGTTTATAACAAGAAGATGGGCTTGTAGAACAATAAATAAACTAGACTTTGAAGTAACTTCCTCATGGGGTGGTGGAGTAGAGGACAAATCATTATCCTCTTATTTAAAAAGGAAAACCTTTTACCTGAGTCTTGGTTTACCAACTCAACTTAAAGTGATGTTCTCACTCATAAGAGGACCATGAACAATTAAAATACAATAAAAAAGGGATTGGGAAATGGCCCGCCAGGGGGAGAGTCACACCTCATCAAAAGAAGTGGTTACCAAAGTGAGGTTCATAATTTACCTGTACAATGACCATTTGTGTATCCAATTCTGAATTGTACCTCACATTCTTTATATAGCATTTTGCTATTTTTATTGTTTCACTTTTGGTTATGATGAACCCAATTCAGCAAAGAATTTCAGGTTCTAATTTCTTAGGAAAGAAAGCCTGGCTATACTAAACATTCATATGGGTTTACTCGTTATCAGTTTATTGGTTCTCAGTTACAAATTCGCCATTCTTTTCCCTGTTTTTTTAATATACTGAAGTTGGACTATGGCACCCCAATGGCTTCCAAAGGATCTTCACAATACTTCAGGGGGTAGTTTCTCAACAACTCTAGTCAGCAGCTCCAGTAGACAGTTTTCTGCTCACTACTTCAAGATTATCTTCAATTACTTTCATAGTCATTATTCAGTGTGCTAAAGCAACAACCTCTTCAAGAAGACCTGAACCTCAGCTTCCAAGTAATGTATGTAGGAGGCTGGTGACTCTTCCAAATCTTTATCTTTTTTGTGTAATCTACCTCAGCTCTAGGAGTAGTGGCTGTACCACAATATCCACTATTCCTATTTCTTATAGATATATATTTATCATTTTTAGTAGCTAATTCCCTTTACTATTTGACACATTTATTGAATAGTTCCTGTTCAAATTACTGATGTAATTCTGCCTCCTGACTAGACCTTGAATGATATAATAAGCATGCAAATATTTATTAGTAAGGGAGTGCTCTGTGTTAGTTGTTTGAGATCAACAGTTGTTCCTGTTTTGGCCAATTATTTCCCTACCCCACCACCCATGAGATCAGATAAATCACCCAGTGTTCTTTGTCTCAGGGGATTTTTCTGTCCAAACTGCTTTAAACTATTGGAAATTGCAGGGGATTTCCAACATAGCTTAAAATGAAATCGAATTAAGACAAGATTAGGAATGCACCTTTATTCCATACCTATGTCAACTCCACAGACTAGGGAAAAAAATTAGTCTTTGTTTGAAATAACTACAGAAAGAAAAATATGAAAGGAGAGATATGAATAGTTTTAGAGGAGACTTTAAGTGTCTAAAATATTCTGTGTTGCCTTTATGTCTGAAAGGAATTTTGGCTGATTGGAAAATTCTTCAGTTCAATGTTACTTTACTCAGGCCATATTTAACCTTCTTGATTGTGTACATATACCCTGTGAGGCCATCTGACATATCCCCTTTTATAAACTTGATTTGTTTCTTGATGCTTAAAAAAAAAAACCCAAAACCTTCAACAGACCAAATCTAGGTAGTACTGACTAGATTGAGCAAAATTTTCATTTTGTATTATACATTGTATTAATATATAGATTCTGTTACTCATTGAAGAATATTTTTACCTAAAACACTTTTAACATTGTTGGTGTAGCACTAATCTTTCTTCCACTTAAAAAGCACCGATGACCACTAAGGCTCATCTCTATTTCCTATCTTCAAAAACTAGTATCTCCTTTGGTTGTTTCTTTATTCTACTTTTCTTGTCATTACTTGAAGTGTTTCTCTAACTGATTCCGTTTTCTGCCCTGTTTATTTTTGTCTTATTTATTTTATAATAACAATCTTTTTGAAGTCAAATTGATTTTTAATTACACATTTTTGCTTTTTCATCCTAATCAATTTTGTTTTAATTGATTTTATATTTCTTATTTCATCACCTCTTCCATTGAGTTGCATTAAAAGTATTTATTAAGGAGAAGATAAATTCTCTTTCTTGAACATACTCCTTCCATAAAAGACTCTTTCTTTGCCATGACATGTTATTTATCACCATATTCCCCTTTTCCATCTGCATTTTCTTGCAGATTCTCCTACCATTACATATATTTTCTTTGCATTCATCTTTGACATGAGTAATTTAGTCTTGTTTTCATCTTGATTTAAATTCATTGTTAATGAATAGTTCTTAATTCAATTTCTCCCTTATCTTAATGTTCTTTGTGACTTCTCTACAGAATCTGCTTGTTTTCTGCAATAAATCTGTTGAATTAAAGGAGTGGTTTCTTCAGATTTGCTGTCACATGTTACAATCACTCAAATACTGTATATAAAGAGTACTGGAAAGGCACACGTGAATATGGTTAATAGGCTTTTGTCCTCATATAATTTATGAGGTAAATGAGGGAATATGAAACTAACAAAGAGACTTGAAAACTCTTGAGGGGAGCCAATGATGTTTTGTTTTATACAGAGAGTACTAAGCTCAACTTGACTCAGAGGTTGAGGTCAAGCCAGGATAGAGCTTTTGTTCAATCTTTTCTGAAGTTGTTGAAATTCATGGTGTTAACTCAACTCAGCAGATTATACCCCACCACTGCTACTCATGATGTCTCACATTTGAATGATTAAAGCTTCTCTATAACAAAAAGTAGGGGCTTGGGATTCAGGTATCTTCTGGAGAAAACTCCTAGCATACTGCAAATGTTACTGGAAAGGGGTCATTCATTAACTTATCCTTTAGAATATTAGTGTAGGCTTAGAAAAATCATTATTAGAATTATGAGTGAGATCTTTGTGTAGTGCTTCTCTATATTACACTATAAGGCCTAGACAGTATGTTTAGAAAAGTGTTCATGCTGTGAATATTCTCTGTGAATGTAACATCTAGTTTCTCAGACAGAAATTTCACTATTGATTGCTTAAATAAAATTTTACATTTATGTAATACAAATTATATAACATTTCACATTTCAGCTAACTTATTTCTAATAAACAATATTTTTAGAAGGCTAGTAAATAAAATGAAGTGTAAAACCTGCTTACAAAATAAAACATAAAACTAGAAAATGTTGAAAAGAAAAATATATCACCAGCAAGAAGAAAACTCTATTGGTTTGAGGTATATATTGCCAGACTGCCTCTTTTTCACCATTTCAATCTGATATTCTCCTGTTTTTTCCATTTTTATTTCTGATTCAGGAGGTGTAAGTACATGTTCGTTTAATGGACATATTGTAAAGCAATGGGGATTGGGTCTCAGGTGGCCCAAACCTCAGATAGTGAACATTGTAAACGATAGGTAACCTCTGAACCCTATCCCCTCTCCAAGCCTCCCCCCTTATTGGTGTCCTCAGTGTCTTTTTTTTTTTGAGTTGGAGTCTCATTCTGTCGCCCAGACTGGAGTGCAGTGGCCGCTCCCGGCCACCGCAGCCTCGACCCGCTGGGCTCCGGCGATCCTTCCGCCTCAGCCTTCCGAGGAGCCGGAATTACAGGCATGCGCTACCACTTCCGGCTGATTTTTTGATTTATTGTAGAAATGAGGTCTCACTGCCCAGGAGGGTCTCAAACCCTCGGGCTCAGGAAATCCACTCACCTCAGCCTCCCAAAGGCGCGGGATTACAGGCTGAGCGACCGAGCCCGGCTCCTCAGTGTCTATTATTTCCATCTTTGTGGTCATTTCACTCCCATGTATAAGCCAGAACATGCTGTTTTTAGTTTTCTGTTTCTGAGTCAGTTTACTTAGGATGATGATCTCCAACTTCATTCTTGTTGCTGCAGAGAGCACGATTTCATTCTTTTTTATGGCTGCATAGTATTCCATAGTGTAGATATGCCATATTTTTTTTTTATCCAGTTAATTGTTGGTGGGCATTTCAGTTGGTTCAATGATTTTGTTATTGTGAATAATGCTGCAATGAACATATGAGTACAGGTATCATTTTTATATAATGATTTGTTTTTCTTTGGGTAGATCCCTATTAGTGGGATTGCTGAGCCAAAGAGTACTTCAATTTTTAGTCCTTTGAAATAGCTCCACACTGTTTTGCATAGAGGTAGACCTAGTTTGCAATCCTACCAACAGTGAATGAGTGTTTCCTTTTCTCTGCAACCATGCCATCATCTGTTGTTCTTTGACTTTTTAATAACAGTCATTCTTGAGAGGGGATAGTCAGAAACTGGTTAGGCAGACAGAAAGGAGAGTCTCAAAGAGACTTAACTGCAGGAACACCCCCTGCATCATCCCCATTATATAATTGTTGGTTGAAAATGTGGTTAATGTGGTTAAGAGCAACCTCTCAACCCAAGATGCACTGCTAAAAGGGACTTTTTGCTGCTGAAACACGGGTGCAGTAACTTAACTAAATGTCCAAACTTGACCTTGGCTTATTATAATAACATTAACATAGCATTTGCATTGCAGTTTTTCTCCCCATGTTCCCCTGCCAGTGGGCTTTCTTGTGGTACTTATGGATAATATTCAAGATGGAGTAACTTTGGTCAAGGATCCACATGCACAATAAAAATTGGGTCAATGGAAATAAGGGGTGGATGAGATGTAAATGAGAGAAACACCCCCAGAAAAGATAAGATAAAAATTACAAACTCCTAGCACTGGTTACCCATTTCAGGCCTGTCTGCCTCTTTTTCTGGAGAGATTTGTTGCTTAATAAACTCCTTCTTTCATTCATCCTTTTGGTGTCCATGCTCCTTAATTGTCTTGGTCATGGGGAAAGAACCTGAGGTTACTAGTTTAAGTTGACAGTGGAGTTCAAAACTCCTGCAACATTCTGACGGGTATAAGGTGATATCTCTTTGTGTTTTAATTTGTATTTCCCTGATTATTGGTGATGCTGAGCATTTTTTTTCATATGTTTGTTATATGCTTGTGTGCTTTATTTTGATTAGTGTCTATTCATATTCTTTGCTCACTTTTTGATGGGGTTGTATTTTTTTCATGTTGAGTTTTTTAGTTCTTTGTAGTTCTGGTTATTAGCACTTTACCTTAGGAATAAATTGCAAATATGTTATCTCATTCCATAGGTTTCCTATTTGCTCTGTTGATTATTTATTTTGCTATGCAGAACCTTTTAAATTTGAGTCCCATTTGTCTATTTTTGTTTTTGTTGCAATTACTTTTGGATCTTTGTCACAAATTATTTGCCTGAGCTGATGTGCAGAAGATGTTTCCTATTTTTTTTCTTCTAGAATCTGTATAGTCTTGATTCTTACATTCGAGTCTTTAATTCATCTTGAGTTAATTTTTGTATACAGCGAGAGGTAGGAGGTCCAGTTGTATTCTTCTGCATATGGGTAGCCAATTTTTCCAGCATCATTTATTTAATAGGGTGCTTTTAATTACTATACAGTATAAAGTAAGAATTTCAAGCTTATTACAAAATCTTAAGAAGTATGTTGCTCCATCCTAAGATTTTATCTTTATTCATTTTATTACTGAGAACATTTGTGAGTACTTTTTTACTGTAAATAAAAACGATGTATACTGCAAGACATAAATCTTTGGTAAAATGTAATTTTCAAAATATTGAAAATACGGTTACAATGCAAATATAAAATAATAAGTCACCAAATATTTTATTTAATGTTTTGACTAAACAGGAAACCGTTAAGATATTAAAAGTACTGTAAAGAAAAATTTCAAGACCAGAGATACATAAAGACACTCAAGAATGCTCAAACTGGTATGTTAGTAAATGCAACTTTGGTTACTATCCTCTGGGAATATAAAGTGTAATGCTTGGGGTTAGGTTTCTAGAGGTGGTAAGTCAATTTTATCTGTAGTAATTGATATTCATTTGCATTGTTAAGAACAAGAGTAATTTGTATTACCATCATTTTTCAACAACACAACTTGTACACTTACAAAGGTATAAAAACACTAGGCAGAATAAAAATCAAAAGTGCAGACCCTTATATTTTAATAACTTAGATGCACTTCCTAATCAATATTTTCATATTGTCAGATAATCTATGATACAATGTCTATGCAATGTCTATAGAGGACATCTAGTAGTTTCTTTTGCTCATTTCCATTTCTTGTTCCTTTATGCTGCTTGGTAATTCAAATTAGTTTCAACCATGGATTCCTAGAAATAAAATTGTCACACTAAATAGAATTAATAAACTAATTAATTCATAGATTACAAAATTTCCAAAATGTTTGTACCAACATAACTTCTGTCAATATTACTTAAAACTACCTACCACTTTTAATAATATTAACTGGAATTGAATATTACAATATTATGTTTTCAAAATGTGTTAATATGCTACATAAAGATTTTTAGTTGTTATTTTATTTTTCTACTGAAACTGAACACTGAAAAAAATTCTAGAGTGCTTTGTAATTTTCATATCAACATTATATTTCAGCTCTTTGTCCTTTATTCTATATGAGCCTATAGTAGTGTCTTTATTGATTGATATTGATTGATATTATAGTAGTGCCTCTATTGATATTGGTATTATACTATAGTAGTGGCTTTATTGATTGATATTTATTGTCTATATTGATTGATGTCAATCAATAAAGACACTACTATAGGCTCATATGGGTTAAAGGACAAAGAGCAAAAATATATGTATTATATATTATATGTATAATACATGTATTATATATTATAAATATTGATAATTTATACACTTATAGCAAAGACTTTTTACCTAAATCAGGGTTAAGCTTTCAATCATAAACTTGCTTTGGTTCTATGGTTTTGTTTTGATGGTAGCTTTCTACTTTTATAGGGGCAAATATGTCACTATCTTATTTTCATTGATTCTGCATCCAAACACAATACTTTTTTTTTTTGAGTTGGAGTCTCTGTCACCCAGACTGGAATGTAGTGACTGCTCCCAGTCACTGCAACCTTGACCTGCTGGACTTCAGCGATCCTTCTGCCTCAGCCTTCCAAGTAGCTGGAACTACAGACATGCACTACCACGCCTGGTTAATTCTTGATTTATTGTAGAGATGAGGTCTCGCCAAGTTGCCCGGGCAGGTCTTGAACCCGTGGGCTCAGGGAATCCACTCACCTCAGCCTCCCAAAGCACTAAAATTACAGGCTGAGCCACCGAGCCCGGCCCACAACATTTATATAAGTAATATGTGGCTTATATATGACGTATGTGTGTGCGTGTGCGTGTGTGTGTCTGTGTGTGTGTGTGTGTGTGTGTGTGTATGAATTACATAGTAATTTGAACCTTATTCTATCTGGTATTTTCTGTGTGTAATTGTGTTGGACTGATTATCTAGATAAGTATTTCCTTCTCAAATAATTTAGTCATTTGTTCAATAATTCAGTCACTGGTTCAATACCTATTCTTTTAATGTCATGTAAAAATTTTTACATGGAATAAAATTTATTCCTGGAAAATGTTATCAGATTATGCTACTTATTATTGCACCATGACTACATTGTATTAGCTTTCCTCTTTGAAGGATACTCAGTTTTCTTTACTTCCTGTTCTAAAACATAGTTCGGTACAGTTAGGATGTAAAGAGGAAGTTTATTTCATATTCAAGAATATTTAGCCAATCCCCTTTGTAACACACAGAATCATTTATCTTTAATTCCTAGAAAAATTATTCTGGAATGAATTCATTGGCTTTTCTTTTAACTCAGTCCCATCAATCCATAGATAGAAATGTAGTGACAAGAACTCTGTATATTCTCATATTGCTTCTCTACCACCTCAATCTGAATTAGAAAAAAATATGTAAAAAGACATACTAAGAAAGAGTAAAAAGAGAAAGAGAATATTTATTTCCTATATATTATAAATATGTATACAATATATTTATATTTTATATAAAATTATGTATTTAGTAATTTATGCATTTTTCTTTTATAGGTGTTATGTAAATTTACCTGTTAATATATTTGTTAATTATTATTATATTAATATAAAATTATATTAAATCACATATATTATTTCATTTATATATGTAAAAGTTCCATCTCTGCCATCCTCTTTTCCTCCTTTCTCTTATTTTTAATCATTAACATCATAACGATATTCTATAAGCACATTTTGCTGACAAATTCATAAAGAAAAATCAAATTTCAAAGCAAAAGTAGGCAATTGCTTTTAAAAAAGCAATACAAGAAAAATGTGGAGCAAAATGTTTCTTTTCTTTCTATTTCCATCAGGTATGATGAATGTTACAACCTACTAATCCAGAAAGAGAAAGCTGGGATGAATGTCAAATGTTTTCTTCTCTCTATAAAAGCAAATAAATGACAAAGTGGATTTTTTGAAAGCACTATGTGAAAGTGTATAGTTTTCCCAGAATTGCGAGATTTTAATATATCCATTTATATTTTAAATCAATCATTTGTCATCCTGTCTTGCTGCAGTTTTCAGGTTATATGATCACCTCTATTCAGCTGACATTTTCCTGGTTGTAAGGATTTGGCATCTTTCAGGCACTATAGTACTACAGTGTCTTAACCATGGTCTCAGTTGTGCCATAGATACAAGGGTCATCACCCACTAGCTTCATAAGATAATGTCTCTGTATATCCTAGGGTGTATTTCTTTACTCGAATATTGTTTCTTTGATTGTTCTAAAGCAGTCGATGTATTTTGCTAGGGTTCATCTATCACAAAACAATTTATACTGACTCCCAAAATCCCACTACCTTGGAAAGAATGAATTTATGTTTTCTTTGTTTCAAAGTGAATGGTTCAGGTAATACCATATCCCCCAGGCCTTGTTCTTCAGGTTCTTTCCATTTAAGAAAATACATTTAGGTCAGATACTGAAAAAGGAACTATGTTTAGATAGCTGTGAGAACTGTTGAAAAATTGTTTGGCAAGCACACTTTCTTAGCAAAACTTTTTGCAGAATTTAAGAGCTATAGGGTCTAAAGAGTCCACAGCCTTACATTACTTAAAATTGCAAAAGTTGTAAAGTTAGTTCTAAAGAAAATAGTTAAAACTTTTCATTAATAAAATTATAAGATATTGCTATGATTTTTCACCTGTGTCACTGATACTTCCCCTACACAAGTCTAGAAAGAAATGAAATACAGTGTTCATTTTCCTGTGACATTTTTAAATGGTCTTAACATGCTGTTACATATTTGACATGCACTACTAAGTGTGTGGCATAAAAATGAAGAACCTCAAGGAACATATTTCAAAATTGTTTTGACAATGTAATTTTGTAAGCACAGAATCAGAATAGTATAGTATACTGGGGTTTTCAAAGGTAATGTAAATTATTTTGTGATAAATTGAAGCTAAACTGGAGCTGTATTCCATGATTTTTATTCCCTGTGTGGTTCTAGGTTAGACTTGAATACAATTTAAATTGGTGCTAGATTTGAAAGGTGAATCTGATGCAGCAGATAAAACTTCTTCACCAGATGCTCTTCCATAGTCCTCGATTGTGTTTTTTCCCACAACCTCTTTCTCTTTCCAGGATGCCACCACCCAGCTACTCCCAGAATTGTGTGTTGCTAAGAATGGAGATGCTCATAATGTCTTCCAAAAAATAGAAACAATATATTTAAGCATAATGGAAACAAAGTTGGCAGTACTAGATGCCAAAAGAGTTGAGAGGAATTCCTTCAAAGGCAAATGAGGGCCAAATGCAGATGATTTGGGACATTACAGAGTTGTAATGCACATTATTTTAAGTATTCACAAGAGATATCCTCTTACATAATGACACGGCAAAAACAAATCCAAATTAGAAGATGATCTGAGATTTAAGATAGAGTCAAAGAATAAAACTATACTATGTATAAATAAATGTTGATTCAAAATGTAAAAATTCATTAAGAAATAAAATCCTATAATATTATTTTTTAAAGTAGGTATAGTAAAGGAAAGGATACAAAATCAAGCTCAAAATCTTTATCATGTGTACAGGTAGAGAGGTTATAGATACTGATGTATAGATACTGAGTAAGTCTGTATATCATTGAAAGAAAAGACAAAATTTGCAGAAAACATAGGCCACTTCAACTATGAGCTAAGAAACAACTAGAAATAATAAAATAGTATTGACAAGCTTACCAGAAATAACAAAAACATAAAAAAACACAAATTGACAATTAACAGAATGACAAATGTTAAATGGATAAGGAGTGGAATAGCAAATGCTCAATATTATAATCATAAAAATGTTTGGTAGATTATATCTTATTTTTCCTCTTAGAAGCTAGGGAAGAGGTTTAAAAGTACTCCTTTGTATGCTAGAAGACCTTATTTATTATTATAAACATGTATATGTGCATGTATGTGTGTGTGTGTATATATATAAATATATATTCATTCTCATACATATTCCATTATTCCTATCATTATGTGCTGGCAAAATCTTTGTCATCTTTTCTGTTCATATGACACTTCTTTTTTTTTTTTTTTTTTTGAGTTGGAATCTCACTCTGTCGCCCAGATTGGAGTGCAGCGGCCACTCCCGGCCACCGCAGCCTCGACCTGCTGGGCTCCGGCGATCCTTCCACCTCAGCCTTCCGAGTAGCCGGAATTACAGGCGCACGCTACCACGCCCAGCTGATTTTTTGATTTATTGTAGAGATGAGGTCTTGCTACCCAGGTGGGTCTCGAACCCTCAGGCTCAGGCAATCCACTCACCTCAGCCTCCCAAAGGCACGGGATTACAGGCTGAGTCACCGAGCCCGGCCATATGACACTTCTTAATTGTTCACTCTTTTGTCAGACCTCTAAACACCGCAGGGAATTGTGTCTGGTCACAGGTCTAGACATACTTTAATTTAATTCTGGAAGTACTAAGGTGATTCACACGGCAGCTACCAGGTAGAGGCCAATAGACTTGCTTCCTGGAGAAGGGAAAATGTTGTTTCTATGGAAAAGGAGTCCAAGGAGAATTTAGGGCTTTATGATTCAAGTTTCAGGCTTCAATGAATTCTTCCATAAGATCTTACTTTAATTTTTAGTGACCCACTCCTTCCCAATCAATGCCCTAAAATAAATGTAGAGGATTTTACAAGATTCCATTTGCATTGTAATGCAACATCTTGTAGAACTGATATTGGCCTTTGTTTTTAGAAAACTCATCCCTACATTTTAGTGGTCTAAGTTCTTCAAGTGATAAAGTATAGGAAAAATGAGGTCAAGAGAAAATACAAACATTTTAAGGTTGAATTATTAAGGAAATATTCACAAGAGTGAGGGTCATATGACTAAACTATAAAATCTAGTTTTGTCACCTGAGAAATTAAAAGTATAAAGAAAGGAAAGAAAATTATTGGTAGAAAAGTAAGAATAGTGATTAATTTTGGAGGCTAGAAGAGAAGCAGGTTTAGGATGGTTCCCATAGAGGGACTTTTATCTTGATGTGGGGGATGGTTACAAATATGTTCACATTAGATTCTACATCATTTGTGTGATGTTTTAAAATGACTTTTGCTTTATAATAAAATGGTTTATATAAGAATACGAGGAACCTAAAGGTGTATGCATTGCTCAGATTCCATTGGCCCACCTGGTTCAGGCCAAATCAGTGCTCCAAACAGTATCCCTCATATCTTAAGACTTAGGCCACAGGAAAAGCCCTCATATCTCTTCCCCTATTTCTTTTAAACAAATATATTAATACAATCATTTCAAAATGTCACTAAATTATTTTCTTTGACGTTTATCCCAAAGAAAAACTTATGAATGAGCAAACAAGAAGGCATACTGATTACATAAACTTTCGCATATTTTTATTTGAAATGTTCTGTGTGTTTATCAATAAATTATATGGAATGATAGGATGCTGTTAACACACAAGAGAAATATCTGAAAGACATATCAATATAGCCTAGATGAATTATAGTTAGAGGCAATTTATATTAAAGAAAAATAATGCCAACTATTTAAAGCAATGTGTTGACTGTCTTCACATACATAGAAAAAGTACTTATGATGTTATATTCCAAACTATTTTTAATCAAGAATACAAATGTATTTTTAAGCTTAAAGTTCTTGGAAATAAGAGTATTTAAGAATTACTTGTGAAATAAAATGAAGCTTGAAACAATATAATCTTAATAAAAGTTTCAACAGGTTTTTATGTATCCCAAAATCAATTTTGAAAGGAAATGAATGAAAATATTTAAAAATTAGAAAATGAGTTGCTAGAAGAATTTCACATATAATACTATGTGCTAAACAGTCTTCTAAGAAATATACATATGTTAATTTAATCATTTTGGCAATCTGATGTGATATCATTATTATTCCCATTTTGTGAGTTTGAGAATCTGAAAACAAAGTGATGATGGAACTTGACCAAAGTCAAATAGTTAGCTGGGGGTGGACTTGGGATTTACACACCCTCTGGCTCCAGGATTTATGTCTAAGGTAAGGTTATATAACACATTCTTGAGGGGAATCAAATGCAAAAAAGACAGGTGAATCAGTCTATGTGTTTATAACATCTAAATATATGTGAGTTTATTTTATGGTGTGTCATTTCACATTTAGTGGACAAGAAAAGTACTCTTTCATGTTATCATGATAATCAACTATTTATTTAGGAAAAAAAGGGCATAGCATATCTATTACTCCATTCTAAAAATAAATTCCAGAAAGACAAAAGAATCATATATATAGATATATATTTGATCATATATAAATATATTGACTATATATAAATATTAAATCTAGGTTAGAAAAGACTCACAAAGTCAGACATAACATAAAGAAACCACAAACAAATGAAAACTATTACTTTTATTTATAAATTTCTCAAAAACAAAGTACATCTTAAAAAGATAAAAGGAAAGCATTATCCTTAGAGTAAAATGGTATTAATTTTTCAGCAATGATGCATTCATAGTATTTTTAATCTGACACTATTTGAAGAGTTCAAAATAGCAAAAGAAAATAAAATTTCCTCATGATTTTGTCTTCATCTTTTCAGAGAATACATTTTTAAATACTTGTTGGCACAAAATTTTATCAATATTGATGTAGAATTAAATTTTTATAATTATAGCATTTAAAACTATCATGCTTACTGGCAAATCAAGAAAATTTAACCATAAACTTTTTAATAACCATTATACTATGTGCTCTGGATTATCTGACCTAGATTTATTTATTGAAGAAATAAAACAGGGGTTGCAGTAAGATGGCGATGGCATAGGTGGACTCGTGAGACTCTCTGAACGTGAGTTCCCAAAAAGACTCTTACTTTTCTTCCCATAGGCCCCTGTCCACCGCCAGCCGCACTGGTACGAGGCCTGAGGAACTTCGGTCCCACGCAGGGCCAGATATTGCGGCCCCTGGCTGCAGCTGCTCTACTATATGTGACTCCCACCTGCTCCGGAGTCCCGAGTCTCAGCTCTCTCCCTGGCTACATCATCATGCCCAGCACCCAGCACCAAGCTGCTGGTCACCCAGGGAGGCTCTGGGCACCTGCCACTCAGAGAAACCGGTCCCATTTCTGGCTGAAGTACCCTGTAAGGGACCCAGGGCCACTGCCTGCCCTTTGGAGCTTTGGAGCTCTGGAGTCCTGGGCCCACCCTGGCTGAGGCACTCAGCACACAACCCTAAGCTTGTGTAAGGGTACAGAACCCCAAGCTTGTGTAAGGTGCTCATCGGAGGCTTCCAGCTCCAGGGGAGAGAACACCCGACCCTCTCCTCCACCCCAGCCTGCTGGTGACACCCCAAATCCAGCGCCCAGCTGTGCAGCTGATCCCCGGTGCCTCTCACCCAGAGACCCAGATGAGCATCCCCGAAAGTGAAAGTGAAGCTACCACATCCACCATTCTCCAGGCAGATTTGCATTGCCCCACCCACCTATCAGAGCCTCCACCTTGGTTCCTAAGGTAACGTTGTTAAACAGGACACAAAGCCCCTCCCCTATGCTGAACAGACAGAGACAACTAAGCATCACAGACTTCCCAGGCAGCAGGCTAGCTGCCTACAACAAAAACAAAGGGGAGAGGCTGGAGATCAGAGCTCAAGTGACTTTAGACACTAAGGAAAAATTCCAAAGCTAGCCTGATCTCTTATTTTGACCTTTGATTTTATCATTCTGACTGTATGTTTTGCTCATTATTGTTTGCTTTCTAACTTACACTACCTGTTTCATGATTTTATTGGTCTGTCTCTGTATAGCTACCAGTATTCTTCAGGGAATTTTCTTTCTGTGTTTTTTTCACTTCTCTCTGGCCCTGTGTCTCTTTTTCACCTGTTAGATGGTATGTATGTCTGTTTTCCCTCTCACTCCTCTCTTTTTCTAACTTCCTATTGAACTCCCTTCCTCCATTATTTTCCTCTTTTCTACCTCCTTTTTTTCCAGAAATCAAAGCTACACCCCGCTGCACAGACAGATTGTAAGGCAGTGGGAAATAGGTACCAGTGTGCTCATACACTTGTCGGTGGATGCTGTAATCAGCATATAGATTCTGAATCACAGTTTCCCCCTCAATTAAACCTCAAAACTGTGAAAAGTACAGCTCGCAGGCCACACTCCAACCTCAAAAGTGAACAAAGGCAGAGGACCCACATAAGGAAGAACAGGAAATTGCACAAGTGAAACAAAAGCAACCCCACCTTCCCTGAAAAACAGAATTAAAGAAGGGGAGAGAAAGGGGAGAGAGAGAAAAATCTACACAAATGAAGAAAAACCAAAAGAAGAATATGGGTCTCTCCCAGACCCCTGGGAGGCACTGAGAAAACTGACTTTGAAATGCAAACAATGAAGAGCCCCGAGAATGACTGGTCTCAAACTACCAACCTAGATATCAAGACAATAATAGAGAGATGAAAAAGAATTGAGGAGAGTCAAGAAGAAACTAGAAAGGAGCTGATATCTGAGATAACAGTAATAAAGAATACCATGAATGAAATAAATACAAACTGATAAGCAAGGAAAGCAGAATTACCCAAGCAGAAGAAAAAAATCTCAGAACTTAAGGATCAAAATATAGAACTCACCCAAACTCTTAAAAACACAGAAAACAAGCTCAAAAAGACAGAACAAAACCTTCAAGAGATGAGCAATTACTTCAGGAGACTGAACATATTCTAAGATTGACCACATAATTGGCCATAAATCAAGCATAAGCAAATTTAAAAGGACTGAAATTTTACCATACACCTTGTTGAACCACAGTGGAATAAAAATAAACATTAGCACCAATAAGGTTCCCCCAAAACCCACAAAGACATGGACACTAAACAGTATGATGCTAAACAACTCCTGTGTCAATGATGAAATCAAAACAGAGATCAAAAGATATCTGGAAACACATGAAAATGAAGAAATATCTTACCAAAATCTCTGGGATGCCATGAAAGCTGTAGTAAGAGGGGAATTTATATCCCTACTAAAGCACATGAAGAAAATGGAAGGATCAAAAATTGATAGCCTAACAAGTCACCTAAGGAAGCTGGAAAAACAAGACCACAAAAACCCTAATTTCAGCAGAAGAATTCAGATCACCAAAATAAAAGCCCAAATCCAAGACATAGAAAACAAAAAGACAATACAAAAAATCAATGAAAGAAAAAGCTTGTTCTTCGAAAGGATAGAGGTCAATGGTCCCCTAGCTAGACTGACCAAGAAAAAGAAAGAAAAAACCCAAATAAGCACAATCAGAAACACAAAAGATGAAGTCACATCTGACCCTGAAGAAATACAAAAGATCATTAGAGACTACTTTGTACACTTATATGGAAACAAACTTGAAAGCCTCAAGAACATGGAGGACTTTCTGTCATCACACAACCTTCCTACATTGAAACAAGAAGAACTTGAGACCCTAAATAGACCAATATCAACCAAGGAAATTGACTATGTAATAAGAAAACTATCTACAAAAAAAAAAAGTCCTGAACCAGATGGCTTTCCAGCAGAATTCTACAAGACATTTAAGGAGGAGCTGATGCCAATCCTACTGA
>NW_007246509.1:101916-135904 GCF_000164805.1 Carlito syrichta
CTAGGTAAAGATCCAACAAAGAAAGAGAACTTCAGGCCAATATCTTTGATGAACATAGATGCTAAAATTCTCAACAAGATCCTAGAACCAGATTCAACAACACATCTCAAAAATCATCCATCATGACCAAGTAGGCTTCATCCCTGGGATGCAAGCCTGGTTCAACATTCGTAAAACCATAAATGTAGTTAAATACATCAACAGGAGTCAAAACAAAAGCCACATGATTATATCATTAGATGCAGAAAAGCTTTTGATAAAATCCAGCACCCCTTCTTAATAAAAACCCTCGAACATCTAGGCATACGGGGAACATACCTCAAAATAGTAAAAGCCATCTATGAGTAACCCATAGCCAGCATACTCCTAAACAGACAAAAATTGGAACCATTTCCTCTGAAAACTGGAAGAAGACAAGGATGCCCACTCTCACCCCTCCTGTTCAATATAGTATTGGAAGTCCTGACTAGAGCAATCAGAGAAGAGAAGGCAATCAGGCGTATCCAAATAGGAAAAGAGGATGTCAAATTATCTCTCTTTGCAGATGACATGATTGTGTACCTTGAAAACCCAAAAGAATCTGTCAAAAACCTCATTACACTGATAAAGGCCTTTGGCAAAGTCTCAGGATATAAAATAAATGTGCAAAAGACAATCACATTTCTTTACACCAATAATAAACAAACAGAAACCAAAATAAAAAGAACAATTCCATTCACAATAGCCACACAAAAAATGAAATACCTTGGCATCTTCCTAACCAGAGACGTGAAAGACCTTTACAATGAAAACTACAAAACTCTGCTCAAAGAAATCAAAGATGTCACAAAAAGTGGAAAAATATCCCATGCTCATGGATTGGAAGAATCAACATTGTGATGTCCATCTTACCTAAGGCAATATACAGATTCAATGCAATACTTATCAAATTACCAGCAACATTCTTCTCAGACCTAGAAAAACAACACAGGAATTCATATGGAAACACAAACGACCAAGAATAGCCAGAACAATCCTCAGCAAAAAAGAAAAAAAAAAAGAAAAAAAGCAGGTGATATCACATTACTAGACTTCAAACTTTACTAAAAAGCTGCAATCATCAAAACAGCTTGGTATTGGTATAGGAACAGGCGTATAGATCAATGGAATAGAATTGAGATTCCAGAAACAAAACCTCAATTTCTCATTCAACTCATCTTCGACAAAGTCTCCACCAACTACCACTGGGGAGAGGAGGACCTATTCAGTAAATGATGCTGGGAAAACTGACTGACCACAAGCAGAAGATTGAAACAGGACCCCTATGTATCCCCATACACAAAAACTAACTCCAAATGGATCAGAGACCTAAATGTAAAACCTCAAACCATAAGAACCTTAGAAAATGAAGGACATACCCTCATGGAAATTGGAACTGGCATCCAATTCCTGAACAAAACCCGAAACACACAGCCTAAAAGGGATAAGATAGACAAGTGGGACCTCATTAAACTGACAAACTTCTGCAAAGTCAAAGAAACCATCAAGAGATCAGGGAGATAACCTACAGACTGGGAAAAAGTATTTGCCAACTCCAGGTCTGACAAAGGCTTAACATCTTGGATCTACAAGAAACTCAAATGTGCTAAAAAGAAAAATGCAAACAACCCCATTACAAAGAGGGCAAAAGACATGAACAGTCACTTCTTAAAAGAAGACATCGGAGTAGCCAACAGACACATGAAGAAATGTTCAACCTCACTAATCAACAGGGAGATGCCAATCAAAACCACACTGAGATACCACCTAAATCCAGTCAGAATGGCAATTATCAACAACTCAAAAAATAACAGCTGCTGGAGAGGGTGTGGCGAAAAGGGAACACTTCTACGCTGTTGGTGGGAGTGTAAACTAGTGCAACCTCTGTGGAAAGCAGTGTGGTGATTCCTAAAAGCTCTAAAAATTGACCTTCCATATGACCCTGCAATCCCCCTACTGGGAATATACCCTGAAGAACACAAATCACTCTATAAAAAAGATAACTGCACACGTATGTTTATCACAGCATTGTTCACAATAGCAAGAACCTGGAAACAACCATGCTGCCCATCAAAAGAGGACTGGATTTTAAAAATGTGGTACATATACATGATGGAATACTATGCAGCCATAAAAAAGAACAAAATCATGAATTTCGCTGCAACCTGGACGGAACTAGAGTCTATAATACTGAGTGACCTCTCACAAAAACAAAGATGTATCACTTGTTCTCACTCATATAGTGGCCCTTGATCATGTAACGTACTACCATAAGAAAATGACTGACAGTGGTGGGAAACTATTGGGGTGAGGGGAAGTGGGATGAGACTAGTGGTAGAAAACATCTGTCTGGGGATGGGGAGACACCTCTTATCAACAAGGGTGCCTGAACGAAGCATATTTGTATACCTAACCCTTAACTGTACCCCACAATATCATAATTTAAAAACTCGATTAAAAAAAAAGAAGCTATTACTAATCAACTGGAGTTGGCAAAAAAAAAAAAAAAAAAAGAAATAAAACAAACCAATACCCATTTAAATTTGAAGTCTAATCTTCAAAAGAGTTATCTAAAGGTAGTCAACAATTTATATTTTTCCAAGCCTGTTAAGTTACTTTTCTGAAAAGAGCTCCTGATGCCTGTTAAACTTTAATTCTGAATTTTTTAAAAAAGTGTATTCAAAGGCATGGATTGGGTTTCTGGTACCTTATTGGGTACATTATATTGTTCTTAGAATGCTTGTGTTTTACAGCATCCAGTTAAATGAGACTGTAAAAACACAAGCAGTGTCTTCCAAGCTATACTCCATTTGCCAGTCATCTCATTAAAACTGACTTAAATGAAATTCATGCAGATGCAAGTTTTCAAATAAAAGAGCAATGGGTACTTAGCTTGACACCATGAATTATGTATTGGTTGCCCAGCTTGCTCTAAGAATTCAGAACATTGAGTAAAATATACACCGTTTAGGTCTAATCATCTCAAGAACCTAGTACCACAACAGATAATATAGTAATTCTAATAAAAGAAAAAGATAACATTTTGAAAACCAACAAACCTACAAATAGAAATAAAGGTAAAAGAGAAATATTTAGAAAAACACATTTAGGAAAATTAGAGGAAAACATTATGAGGAAGAAAATGTAATGTTGAACTTATGTATATTTCTTAAAAAACACTTCAGTTAATAGTAAGTATGACATTTAAATTTTTTTTTTTTTTTTTTTTTTTTGAGTTGGAGTCTCACTCTGTCGCCCAGACTGGAGTGTAGTGGCCGCTTCCGGCCACTGCAGCCTCAACCTGCTGGACTCCTGTGATCCTTCCACCTCAGCCTTCCAAGTAGCCGGAATTACAGGCATGCACTACCACGCCCGGCTGATTTTTTTGATTTATTGTAGAGATGAGGTCTTGCCAAGTTGCCCAGGCGGGTCTCGAACCCGCGGGCTCAGGCAATCCACTCACCTCAGCCTCCCAAAGGCACGGGATTACAGGCTGAGCCACCGAACCCGGCTGACATTTAAATTTTTAATAATTTTCACAAGCAGTTATCAATTGATAATTTAGTACTTTATTAATTTGTTGAAAAATATAAAGTAATAACCTAGAAAACTATTGGGAATAACATAAATTTATAAAAATATATTTTAAAGGCAACTTAGACATAATGAACATTAAAGAAATGTGTAATTTTAATTTAAAATTTGAATCTTTAGGCTTCCTAATAAAAATAATTTCTCAAAATTTCATATCATATTTCACAAAACATATTAATATATCTTTTCTCATTTGAATGTAACAAGTTAGTGAAGTGTTCCAAATGAAAACCTTAATGAGGTTTATTAATCATATTGCTTCAAAGTAAACAAATTAAGTTCCAAATATTTTATTAAAATAGAGTCTAAATTTATACATTATTATAAAACTAAATGACAAAATGACTACGTAACATTCTGAAGACAAATAGTAATAAAGTAATAATGAAATATTGATCAAAACCTGAATCAAAAATAAATTAATTATTGTATATATAAAGAATGAGACAACTCACCCACCAAGATATTAATTTGAAGTTTTCTGACATTTTAAGAACTTTCTCAGGTTTCATGTCTATGCTATCTTTTGCAATTTTCCAAGCAATTTCCTTCTCATCATTTTCTTGACATTTCAGTTATCTTCTTTTAAAAAATCTACTTATTGCTAAATAAAAGCTGTTTTTCCCTGCCAAGGGGAAAAGATTCCTTAACTGAAGGCAATTTTAAAATCTGAACAGATACAGAATATATCTTTTCTACTCTGTACAACATAAACCCAGTATGATATCCTTGAATATTTTCTTCTCTCAGTACTGACCTCAGAGGAATCTCACCTTATTTGTACCCTTCTCAATTAAAGAAAGGAGATAAGCAATTAATAATGGACAGTAGGAGTCAATTAAACCTTTCTGTTTAGATTCTGGTACATTTTAACAAATGACTATTATCTGTGTATCCGTTTTCTCAATTTGTTCCTAATATTATCTTTGAATTTTTTTTTGTAATTTGGCTTATTTCAATGTGCATACTCTGTAAAGCAGTGTAGTGTAGTGTGTTCCTCAAATCACTCAAATGGAATACAATTTTAAACTCTGAAATATATCATTACATAGAAATTTACGGGACTATATCTTTCTTACTAAAACTATTTTGTGTTAGAAAAAAATAAATTGAATCTGCTAATCTTTTGAATGATCCTTGTTACAATATGAACGGATATAGTTTTAATTTATAAAAAAAGGATAGCTTTATTAACATATTCAAACTTTAGAATTTCGGGAGATATTTTTAATCCTATTAAAAAATTGTGTGCATCAATCGTGTACTTGGCACTCTGCTATTTACCACATCCACAGAAAAGTTTGTAACATAACATAATCATTTCTCTCTCCCAAAATAGGAGCCCAGTCTGAGCTATTTATTTAATGTCTGGGAGTTAAATACGTAAGCATGATTTTTTTTTAATCTTGATAGATACTGGTGATTAACTAGACAACTCTCTATATTACTTAAAAGAGTACTAGAACCATCAATTCCTTAGGCATCCTGTGTTATAAAAGCCTTTTGGAGCAGCAACTAGAATACTTTGGTCTTTAGATAGCTCAGTCAACACTTTTATGCTTAGGTTTCATCATGCAGGTAATGAGGAGATTATTCCAGGTGAATATTTGGTGGAAAATTTTTGCACTGTATTTTCCTTCCCCTACTAGCACCAAACAAACTGATTCTTAAGGAACAAATTGCATAGCCTCAATAATATTAAGTGATGTAAAACGATTGTGTAATTATTAGTAATTTTAGATTTAGGAAATAATTGTCAGTGAAAACAAATTTTATTTTTTACAGATGACTCATAATCAAAATGATACTCTTTTATTTTATAGTTTCCTTTAAATGTTGATTTTTTTGTAATAGTTTCTGTATTTATATCTTAGACCTGAAAAAAAAATCCTGAATGTCATAATCCCAAAAGATCAAAAGTCCTAGAGTCTAAATCCCTAATGTTTAAAATTACTGCTGTTTAACATCTCAAAAAACACCATCACGGGTTAGCTTCATCATATTAGACAGAAGTTTACCCTGTTATTCTCTTTATTTGGACATTAAGTATGGTTTAAAGAGCTGTGTATGGGTGCCAGATTGACCAGTTCTGAATTTGTGGACTTTATTTCAGGTGGCAATTTCATAGCATTAAGGAGTACCTTGTACATAGCAATGCATTTTGCTATGCTGTGTATGTCATCCTTAGTAATTTCCAATACAAGAGGTATAAATTGTATAGAGAGTTTCGAAAATTCTAAATCTTTTGTGTATTTTTCTTTTGCAAATTTAACTCCAAGAAAGTGCATTATCACAACATTGTACATGTGAGCATTTTGTACGTAAAAACGTTGAAACTCTTTCAACAAATGGAGAGTTGTCTCTTGTGTACATCTGTATTGGTGAAAGATAAAATTTCTTGAGATCTCAACTCTTTGATTGAGTTCATATGCACTGGTAACCCATCGTGGTTTTAATGGATCTTTTCAAAAGACGGAGATTGTTCTTCATGGTATTTCAGATGACAGAAGTTATAAAACTAGATGCGCACAATTACCAACTATAGTGATATGAGTTTGCATATTTATTTTATCTATTTCTTTCTGAATAGAGTTAATTTTCTCATAACTGCTACAACCATGAGACTGTCATTGGTATAACTGAGTGCTTGTGCTTGCAAAGATATGTATGAGTATGTTATTACTGCCTATTTTATTGTGTAAAATGGACTACAAAGTGTTTTACAGTTTTTCAAATAAATCTTTTAAAAGCATAAATATATAGATAATTATTAAATTTATTTCTGAATTACATTTTGGAAATTTTTGATCTTTCAAGATTTCAGCATTCAGGAGTGTAGCATTCAGAATTGTGTTTTGGGAATAATTAATAGATTTCTAATTTTTATATGTTACCATTTATATTTCATATAGATAGTTGATTACTGGTTATTTTACATAGGATAATGTTTACAATTAGAACAGTCTTTTATAAATTACACAAGGAGAAACTAAAATAATTTGAAAGTATAAAAATTGTTAAGAATAGTTTTTAATTCAATTCCACAGATTTTTCTAGAATATTTTCTCACCTCTTTTTGCTTAATCCTTTTATTGAGGTATTCAATGACTAAGAAAACTGTAAATATTTGTGAAATGATAAGGCATACACATGTATACATATATATAGAGAGAGAGAAAGAGAGAGAGAGAGAGAAAGGAGGGAGGGAGGGAGATACAGAAAGAGGAGGAGAGATTGATTTGCATCCCAATTTTTGATGCAGAGATCTTAAAACTTTCATAATCCCATGAGTGATAGGCATGCCAGAATAATCTTGTTTTTTTTCCCTAATATTTGGTCTTTGGCTCAATTTTCTGACATGGAGCTCCTAATTCTATAGAAAATCCCTGGGTGATAGGGTCATCTTCTGCTCTAATGAAACAACCCTTGGTAGGCTCCTGGATAGGGGCTGATAACCAAAAATATTCAGCCATAATATGAAAGCTCAGACCTCTCAGCCCCAACCCATTCCATCCTCTGAAGAAGGGAGAGGACCTAGAGAATGCATTAACAATTGATTATGTTATGAATTATTATGTTTTGTTTTTATGTGATGAAGCCTCCATAAAACCCCTAAAGTATAAAGCTTGGAGAGCTTCCAGGTTGGTGATGACATCCATGTGTCAGAAGGAGAGCATGGTGCAGTCCAACTACATTGAGAGATTAGCTCCCGTGATAGAAATCCCTCTTAGTCTTCCATCTATGTACCTCTTCATCAGTCTCTTCATCTATATTCTGCATCCAATTGTTTATAATAAACAGATATGTGTTCCCCTGAGTTCCTTGAGCGATTCTAGCAAATTATCACAACTTAGGAGTAGGCTGTGGGAATCCTTGATTTGTAACCAGTCAGACACACAAGTGACAACCTGGACTGGTGATGGGTATTGAGGAGGAGGGAAGTATTGCAGGAGTAAATTCTTAATGTGTGGGGTTTGCATTAAATCAAGAAAGTTAGTGTCAGAATCGAGTTAAGTTGTAGGATTTTCAGTCGGTACATACCAAGAATAGATAATTGCCTGGTGTGGCAAACCCCCTACACAACTCATGTCAGAATTATTCAGCGTGGTAGAAAAAAAGGGTTTGTTTTTCTTTTAGTATCAGACTGGTAAACATTAAAAATGACGCCATATCTTTAAACAAAATTGAAGGCTTTTTTCTTCCTAATAACATTGCAATCTTCGGAGAGATTTTATCACATTTTCGCGTGTTAAGTTTATGCCTTCAAAGAACTCTGCCTGTAAAGCATTGTGCATTTTTACATCTTTCAAAAATACGTAAACATTTAAGCAAATTATTACCCTATAATACTCATATTATACACTTTATTGTCACAGATGTATAAACAAGTATACTTCTCTGCCCTTTGATGATCATCAGTTCTTCAAAAGCGTCCTCCACATTCAACGAGAACACACATTTGAAGTGTATTTGCAAGTCATTCTCCACAATGTAAGAAACAGTACTCAGCTTTTAAAATGGAAGCAAATTCTGAAATCTAAATACAGTTCTAACTACAGTTAACTTTTGCACAATGTGGGGATTAGGGGCAACAACACCCTCTGCCCTTGCACAGTCGAAAGTCTGCAAATAACTTTAGACTCCCCAAAAACATAACGGCTGATAATCTGTGAAGTCTTATGGATAACATCCTTTGTATGTCACATGTATTACATGCTAAAATCTTACAATAAAGCAAGCTAGAGAAAAGAAAATTTTATTCAGAAAATCACAGGAAAGAGAAAATGCATTTGTAGTACTGTCTTGCATTTATCAATACCGTAAATTGACCTAATCTATTACAAGATGAGTCATCTGTAGAAATGGTAACAACCCGGACTGCAGATTTCAATCTATGCTACACATCAAGCAATTTGTCTTTTTCTGATACTGTCATGACTTTACTCTGCTTCTTGGAAGCACCTCCAGCACTACTAGTGGCACTTTGCCTGGGCTCCATGATGTTATTCACGATTTACAATATTGCATTAAACACTGATGACAAAAATGTGAGAACCACAAGAGATCATTTTTTACTGTGATAAGCAATTTACTGGAGAGATGAACTGCCCATGCGGAGATGATTAGCATCACACGGTGTTTTAAGCAGATACTTGCAACACTTGAGCTAACCCACGCTAGCAATGGAGGTAAGATATTATTAGAGTAGTACAGTATGTACTACAGTGAATTTTATGCAGTTATGATTTAATACTGCATCTTTACATTTGTTTTCATTTCTCTCCACTGTAAATTGCACCATGAGTTGGTGAGCATAAGCTTTGATAAATTTTAACTTCTTAAATTTCTGCAGCTGGGCTCGGTGGCTCAGCCTGTAATCCAGCGCCTTTGGGAGGCTGTGGTGAGTGGATTGCCTGAGCCCGCGGGTTCGAGACCCGCCTGGGCAGCAAGACCTCATCTCTACAATAAATCAAAAAATCAGCTGGGCGTGGTAGCGCATGCCTGTAATTCCGGGTACTTGGAAGGCTGAGGCGGAAGCATCGCCGGAGCCCAGCAGGTCGAGGCTGCGGTGGCCAGGAGAAATATATATATATATATTTCTAGGCTACATAGTTCATCTATTAGTATTTTTGAATTGTTGCAAATCTCCAAAAAGTTTCATATGTCTATTTTTTTAAAAAATATGCTTAAGTGTACCCGCACAGTTCAAACTCATGTTGTTCAAGGGTCATTCATCTTCATCTTCACTGTAATATATAGGCAATTTAATGAATTAAAGGATAACACATTTTATTACTTTAAATTTACAATCTGGTTTTAAAATTTTTTAAACAAGATGGAAGAAATATGATTTTTTTAACACTTGAATTCATATTTTGAGTAAAAATTTTATTATATCACTTTTAATCATCAGTATATTTTCCTTCATGTTTATTTCAAATTATATATATTACTATTAAAATAAATACAGTATTGAGTGGATATTGAACTATATTAAAATTTTGTTTTGCTATTAGTGTTATAAAAATATTGTTCTAGCAATAAGAAAATTTTAATGAAAGGACTTTATAGCAAAATAACAAATAACAATGTACTAAGATTTTCAGCATTTCTTTTCTGAAGTATAAAGCATGAAAGAGTCCTCCACAAGTTAGGAGAAGAAATAAATTCTAATTAGAAAATCACTAGTTGATTGCCTTGAAAAAATTTCTTAATTCCCCCAAAACAATTTCTTCATCTAACTTGCTACACAGAATAAGTTCCAGACAAACTTACAAAATCAAATAAATGATAGAAAGCCTCCTCAATTCATTTTCAGGATGCACCCAATGAGCAATCCTCATAAGGCATCTAAAAGAGTTAAGAAATAAAATTATTATATTCTGCAAGCATCATTGGATTCTGTTTAAGTGTGACTCAAATATTATACAATCTCCATAACTAGACAACTGGAAATAATGCAGATTTGAATAAGAGGAAGATTAATTCAATCTGGTTCCTAATTCAGAGGTGGTTGTCAGACATTCAAGAGATAAGTTCAAATAGATTATTGAAAGGTCGGGATCTGTATGGTCCAACCAGTAGCCTCTAATTACATTTGGTTATTTAAACAAAACAAAACTTTAGTTCTTCAGTCTTACTAGCCCATGTCAAGTGACCTATAGTCATACATAGTTAGTGGACACTGTTTTGTTCAGGACAGATACAAAGTATTTCCATTTTAGTGGATCATTCTGTGGGAGTGGACTAGTTTAGGTAAAAATTCAGTTTATAATTTTTCTGTAGATAAGTGCAAATAAAGGTGTTAGGTAAAGAGTAATAGGTTAGTGCTGCAATTTGCAGAATGTTACCCTTTAGTAGAAGGTAAATAATAGAGGAATATTTTGGAAGACCAAGGAAAACTTGCATAATTAAACCCACTAACAAAATAATTCAAAATATAAGAAATACTGAAAGGATTTGAATGTTACTGAGCAGCTGAGAAAGATAAGTCAATATCTACTGAATGTAGTAACAGATGTGTTTAAAAAAATTAGTGAGATTTCTAGCTTTAAGAAGAGTGTTATGGTAAAAGCAAGAAAGTAATGGTTTAAAGAAATAATGAGAGATCGAGAAATGAACACGTTATAGATAACACCATGAATACTTGGTTGTGAAAGAAAGGAGAGAAAGTGCAATAGTTCCAGGACCATGAATGGTAAGCTGGAAGGTCTATGTATCTATGCATGTGTGTACATATTGACCTATTTATCTATGATTCATCTATATATCTTCTTCTATACAAAGAATAAAATGAAATTAACTTGAAGGAGAATTACCCAGTTGAGAAGGAAGGGCTATAAATATAAAAGAGTGAGAAATAATATACTATCATACGAAACCCTGAGGAAAAAGACAAGATATAATACAAAGCAAAAAGTGGAAAGATTATCCTGAAAGACTCATAGAATTAACCAGACTTCCTGTGGTTTAAACAACATTTGAATCATCTTTGAATTCATTGGTTTTGCATCTGTTTTTTGTGTTAAGAAGCACTCCAAACACCTGGATTATACGTGCACAAATTATATTTTGCTTACAGATATTTCTGTTTCCATCCTTGCCTATTATACATATTTGCTCCTCCATAACAATTTCAACTAAATGAGGCAATGACATTTAGTTAATCATGCAAGACTCCTCTGTATTTCTCCTACATAGCAGTTACTTATCAAATGCTAACTCCTTTTCCTCTCTGAGAAAATGGAACATCATTAATGGTTTAGATTTTAAATATGTCAGATTTTTTTTTCTTAGTTATTTTCTACTATAGTTAAGCAGAGATTATTTCTAAGGCAAGTAAAGACTGGAGTTGGGTGATACTAGTAGATGACCACAATAAAACAGAAAAGAAGCAACAAAAGCAGTGATAATAATGTGAATAAGAAATGTCAAGACAAAAAGTAATAACAAAAACAAAACAGATTGATAGGTAAAGTTCTCTACAACAGAAATACTTCTATTGGTTTCTTGATGGTAATTTTTTTTAATCATGTAGTCTAAGATTTAATATTAATAACAAAATTACAATGTGTATTAGCTTTGTATATTTTTGCGTGCTATGATGCAGCATATATATATCTATATTGAATAGATATAGATTATGTATCTGTATATTTATAACCTACACATATGTGTGTATTAAAATGAAACTTCTATCAAACTACACTGAATTCTCATTTCATTAATGTTTAGACTTAATTTTTTAATCTTTGCATAATTTATTTCAATCTTTTCAGATATATCCAAATATTAATACATGGATCAGGTAAACAGATTCCAGGTGTTAAGTATAAAATATTTCATAAACTTGGAGTAATTAGTATAGCTAAGTAGTGGTTACTATAGATGAAGCTTTATGCTCGGGATTGTTATCTTTTTGTACATACAGAGATAAAATTATAGACAAAAAGTATATAAAGAAGTGAAAAACCCAAAAGCATTTTTAAATAATAACAATTTAGTATCAAAAATGTTATACAGAGGTTTCAGCATGTTGTGTTCTTTATAAAGTGGAAAGAGTTGCCTTCCTTGGATTTCTATGCTCCTCCAATGACTGAGCAGGACTTAAGTTATTTTCTGTCATCTATATGCTCTGGGAATTACATAATTTATTATTGATTCTTTGTCTAGCTCTGGATTCATATGTATAACTAAATGTCTCCATCAGACTTCATTTTTTAATCATTCAAATTGCCTCAAAATATCATAAATGTACCAATGTCTTTCATGACACAATATGTTCCTTCTATCCAGTTCTTTTTTAAAAAAAAAAATTTATTATAAAGATGTGGGGTACAATTCAGGCTTAGGTATACAAGCATTGATCATGCAGGTACCCCTGTTGATGAGGTATGACCCTCCCTCCCCTAACAGTTTCCCTCAACTGCCAACCCCCCCAAACAACGGTTTCCCATTACTGCCAATCGCTTTCTTATAACATTATAATTGTTCAAGGTACTCTTGTGAGTGAAAACATATGGAACTCTGTTCTTTGTTTCTGTGATAAATCACTGAGTATGATCAACTCCAAATCCATCCAGGTTGCCGCAAAGCCCATATATCTGTCCTTCTTTATGGCCGCATAATATTTCATTATGTATATGTGCCACATTTTTTAAATCCAGTCCAGCTTCAATGAGCAATGTGGTTGGTTCCATGTTTTTGTTATTGTGAATAGAGCTGCTGGTATCTTCTATATAGAATAATTTGAGTTCCTCCGGGTATATTCCCAATAAGGGAATTGCTAGGTCATATGGAAGGTCAATTTCTAGTTATTTCAGAAATCACCACACTGTTTTCCAGAGAGGTTGTACAGGTTTGCATTCCCACCAGCAGTGTAGAAGAGTCCCTTTTTCTCCACCTCCTCACCACCATCTGTTGTTGTTTGTTTTATTAATGATAGCCATTATGCTTTTGATTTTTTCACTTCTTTATATACTTTTTGTCTATAATTTTACTTGACTAGTGTCCTAAGAATATACCCAGTTACCAAGTCTAGAAATTTGGTGCTCTACAGGCTTCCACCTTTGTCTTTCATCCATTTTCTTAATCAGAGGTTCTGATTCACTTATAATTTCCATTCTGTGATAATCTTGGTCTTTTTCAGTCCACTGGGCAATATCCCCTTTGATGACATGAGAGAATTGTAAGCTTTTTTAAAAGTCATCATCCAAAGTGAACTGACTCAGAAACAGAAAACCAAACACTCATATGTGGTAGCTAAAAGATCACTAAGATGGGAATAATAGATACTGAGGGCACCAATAAGGAGTGAAAGGAGAGGAAGGAGGAGATCAGGGTTTGAAGCTACCTACGAGGCACAATATTCAGTATTTGGGGAACGGACCGCATTAAACCCAATCCTCACCACTATACAATATATCCATGTAAAGGTTATGCACGTGCATCCCATGAATGTAAAATTTTTAAAAGTTTGTGTAAGATGTATTTCTAATATTTTAGCTGTCTCTATTTTCAATTACACAAGTTGTAAGGCTCCTGCAGTCTCCAACATGTTGCTTCTACTCAGGTTTTGTGTGTGCTCTCTCTTCTTCTCCATTACCATAATAAAATAGTTGCAGTGCTCTTGAAATTTTGATGGAGAAATAACTCCTAGGTTGGTTGCACTGAAAATGTCTCCTCTGCTGCATGAACTCTATTACATGTCCCCAACTACAAATTTTGAGACTTTAAAAAAGAGCCACTTAACGCCCACTACATTCAGCATTCATTGCCTTTCTTTAAAATTTAGTCCAGAAATTCCAAAAACATATTTGTGGCAAAAATATGTTCACCATATTTTGTTTTGAATATTCATGCAACACTTGTAACTAACTAGAGCGTTATGTTTGATTTTTCCATTTATGTATTGCTAAGATAAAAGAAAAATAATTTCTTTTTTCTGCTTCATAGTACAATCATTTCTACTCCTTCAGAATATTAAAGAAAAAAAAAGAAAGAAAATATCACCTTATTCTTCCCAAAGTGACTGGATATAAAGTGCAACATGAATGAATATACACTGAATATGTGAAGATTATGGTGACATAGTGTTTAAAGATGTGTGCTGAAAAGTCAAACAGGTCTGAATTTAAATGCCAACTCCACCACGAACCATCTGGTTATACCTAGAAAATAATAATAATATTCAGAATTTCTTTTATGCCAAAATGTGTTCCAGACACTTTGGATCTCTAAGAAGTAAGGGTTAATTTGTACAAGATGAAGTTTGATCTCTTGCAAATTTTAATGGAAACCAACCCCAACTACTGCTGAGTTCCTAGGCAGCTAAACCTGAATAAGGCTGAGAAGATGGAACAAGACACTGGCCTGGTATATTATATACATGCAGTCACAAGGCTTGGAGCCCAGCTTCCTGATCACACCATGGTGCTTCTGCACATCAGTGGTTTCTCTAAACGTGGATGCTGATCTGGAAACTTGGTCTTGAGCCAAAGTTCTGTCCAAAACAGTCCTGTTGAATATCACCTGCTAATCAGTTCAGGGAGGGAATAATGATTCTGTTATCATGTATTTTATAGTCTCCACAGTTCAAGGGATAGGTTTCTCTCCCAAATTGTGGCATCAAGTCCTGCTCCATCCCTGGGCATTAACCTAAAATTCAATGGACAACAGAAAGTTCTATACTCTTACCATTGATACAAGCTCATAGCTCCCCCTAATAATTGTTTCTCCATCCCAAACCATGTATTTGACCTTCTTGGCTTTATATCATATTCTCAGTTTTTATTCTAATTTTCCAAGATACCTTTCTATGTGTGAATTCACACCCAGCATGGTAGTTTCCCTCCATAACTTTACAAGTTCTTTCCAAAATGGCCTTTTCCCTTGCTTTGTGAACACATATTTCTTAGAATACAAGGCAGATGTCAGTTTTGTCTTTATGTTTTACCTTATTCTCCTGATAAAAGTAGATAAATATAACACCATGCTTGGTACCAGTTTTGTAGTTTCTACATATCTTTAAAAGCATTAAAAGATCATAATTTTAATTATTTATTTGAAAATTTTGTTTCCCTTCCAGCAAAACATAACTTTTGTAAGGGCAAGCAACATTGGTCTTTTTATCCCTCTCTCTTAGCAACATGCCTAAAGCAGAGGAGACCTTTGATTTGTGGAAACTAAAAATCTGCCATAAAACAACACTTTAGAATCTACAGTGATATAAATAACTAAAATATTTAGATAATAGAGTTCAAAGCTACAATTTGATTGAAAATGATGCCACCATCTGGCTCATTTCAAAGAAAAAGAATTACAAAAATAATCCCTTAGAGTACTGATTATGAAATTAAAATATATTTGATAACCTTTTGAGAGAAATAAAAGTTTTACCAGTAATGTTTTCTTAAAAGGTCATTCATAACTTCAAAATAGAATTAAAAAATTTAAATTTTAACGACCATCTGATTGTTGGAACATCTGAGGTCTACTATGGTCACAACATCTGACCTATTGACCCAATAGAATACCTGTTATCCATTTGTATCTTTCATCTTTTATTTAGGTAATTTTATCTTCTCCAGGAGTAGGTAGCTTAAAACAGTAATTGATTTTTCTTTTCTTTTTTTTTGAGTTGGAGTCTCACTCTGTTGCCCGGGCTGGAGCTGGAGTATAGTGGCATGCTCATGGCCACCCCAGCATCAACCTGCTGGGCTACGGCAATCCTTCTCCCTCAGCCTTCCAAGTAGCCAGAACTACAGGTGTGCGCCACCATGCCCATCTAACTTTTTATTTATTGTAGAGAAGAGATCTCGCCAAGTTGCCTGGGCTGGTCTAGAACCCGCGGGATCAGACAAACCACTCGCCTCAGCCTCCCAAAGTGCTGGGATTACAGGCTGAGACTGAACCCGGCTAGCATAATGATTTGAAAAAATTATTCCTATCTAGTCTTTTATAAAAAACAAAAACAAAAAAACTGAAATTATAAATTGAAATTGCTTCTTAAATAACTGGCATACCTTGCATTATACACATTATATGCCACATTTATTTTTCATGAAGATTCTTCTCTTTCTATACTACACTACATATTCTTAGGTCATTGATAATAATATATAAAGATATAGGACATTTGGTTTTCTTATTTTGGAATGTAGGTATTAGATTCAAACAAAATAGAATATGTGAAAGTTGTCCTTTTCACATGGGATTGAATATATAAATAGATATTCAATGAAGCAATTGAGATAGGAGGAATATCCAAGCGGTTGCAGAACATATGAAAGGGAGCAGCTACCTTGTAGATTGATCTGTAAGGGACACTCAATACCAGAGAATACATTCACCAAAGGTGCTAATTATTCACATTTTTACCAGCAGAGACACTGTCCTCAGGCAGACATTAAAATAGCAATAAAAAGAAACAAAAGTAAATCTACTTAGAGTAAAATTATCTCAGTCCGATTAATTTTTTAATGAACATATAAATTTACAAATGGATTTTTAAATCAAATGTCACATGGTACATTTTAGTTAAGCAACAACAAAGTGACTGCTTTATTACCTAAATCATAGATATTACTGTGTTTCTAATGTGTTATCTAAATTGGAATTTTTTAAAAAGAACTTGAAGACAAAGTGAAACCCTAGAGAAGTTAGAAATATTTTTTTTATTTCTTAAAAATAATGACTTATCTGTTTTAGCCAGAAGATGTGGACAAAGAAGTAAGTCTCTTTTAGTGTACAATTTGTATAACTAGAAAACAGTCCCACCAAACACTTAAGAATATGAGTTAGCCCAAAGGATCAAATTGTCAAGTCAGCCTTACACATATCAGATTTTCCTCAGTTTCAGGCTTTATTAACACTTTCAAGTACACAAGCTTTTAAGAAGAAAGGGCGAAACAAGTAGGTCCAGAATTGTCAGTGTGTCTTTCTATCCACACTGAATACACCCTCTTGCCCAAGTTAAAAATTGAGATTTCGAGTTAGGGAAATGTGTGTTCTCCTCACTTACACAATTAGGAGCCAACTCAGTCACAAATTATGTCCATTTTTTGTTTAGAGGAATATATAACTAACATGACATTTTTCAGAAAGCCATGCTCCATTAACCCATAGATCCCAGTTTAATTATTATATGCAATCTTAGATCAAGGATACCTAGCATTCAATATGTTTATAGGCAAATATAGTCTATGCTTCTATAAAGATTCTCTTGATGGCATATATTATTAGTTTGTTTTCTAGAAGGTCAGTTAGTATATTCACAAGGAGATTAGACCAGGATCAACTGCCTTTTTCTACCCCAAGTGTTTCCTCCTCAACCTCAGGAACAGAAGTAAGATCAACCGCTAGTTGTTCCTTAACACTTATCTGTACAGCATGCATTTAATAGGTCTGGTTGGAAATGAGAGCAAGTATTAGCTTTCCTAGATTACCTACTTTAGAAACTGGATTGATTCAATGCAGGAGACTTCTCATTAGGAACTTCAGGTGCCAACGAGCAACAGTAAATCACTGGCTATTGATAGTAAACAACTAACATTAAGAAACCAGCTGCAAATATGATAAGGTACAAAATATATTTACCTTCACAGTGAACTCCTCAAGGATCTGATACATAGCAGGGGCAAAATAAATATTTGTCAAATTGATTGTTTTTAATCCAGAGAAAAGTATGACAAATTGGTTTTTTTAATCCAGAGACAACTTTGACTTTTGACCAAAAAACTAAAATGTAAAGATTTAATTTAGCTTTTCCATATTTTATTTTAAATCACTAAGACTTTTTAATCACACTGTTTAAGAATATGTAAGCCGATTTTGACAAGTTTTAGCATTATTAAACCTTTTAAAAAATTATCATAAAAGATTATAAATTCCTCTTAGGTATCACATAAAAGTATATAAAACAGGGACAAAAAGTATACTACTTTCAAGCTTTAAAAACCACATTACTAAAATGGATAGTGGTAATAAAATATACATTATGTAATAAAAAGAAAGATATACCTATCAGAAGTGTTTAATTGACTCCCACTGTCTATTATTAAATAGCATACATGTTATTCATGATCAATCATACTTTAAATTGTTCATTTAATGTATATAAAAGCAAATGATATTATTAATATTTATTATTTTAAAATAAATTTGTATAAATTTTCTGAACAATATTCATTATTCCTTTATTTGTAAAAACAAAAACAACAAAAAGTTTCATCAGCTCAAATATACATTTAGAAAAACAACAAAAAGTTTCATCAGCTCAAATAAATATTTAGAAAAAAATGAACTATTTCATTTTATTTTATTTTAAAGATGTGGATACAATTCAGAATTAGGTAGATAAGTGGTCATTTTACAGGTAAAGTTTGAGCCTCCCTTTGGTCTCTGCTTTAACTGATTTGAGATCAGCTACCCTTATCGATGTCATGTGCCCCCACCCTTCCTTCTACTGACAGTGTCCCACTACTGCCAAACTCTTTCATGAGTGTTATGGTGAATGTTCAGGAAATTTTTAAAAATTACTTTTCATCTAAAACTAACCAGACTAAGGTGATATCACGATAAATAAGTAAAACCAGTAATATGAACTACCAGAATCAGATGATTCAAAATTAAATTTGAAGTAATTTTATAGAAAATATTGTTATTAGCTTATGAGTCTCTCATAAATACAAATAAAAATGCCTAAAGTATAATAATGATTAATATACATTTATACTTACTTTTGAGTTTATTAAATTTATCAAAATATCTGTTCTTTCATGCGACAAAACTCTTCAGGTTATATGATATTTTAAGATTGAGTCAATATTTTGGAGAAAATATTTACCATGCACATTTTTTGGAAATAAATATTTTAAATATTTTTTTAAATATTACAGTCAAGATGACAGAAATATGTTCTGAGAAATGTGCTGCTAGATGATTTCATTGTTGAATAAACATTAAAGAGTAAACCTACAGAAGCCTAGTTGGTATAGCCTACTACACACGTAGGCTATATGACATTGCCTATTCCTCCTAGGCAACAAACCTATACAGGATGTTACTATTCTCAATAATGTATGTAAATGTAATACAATAGTAAGTCAATACATATCTAAACATAGAAAAGTAGGTCTGTTGCAGTAGCTCATGCCTGTAATCCCAGCATTTTTGAAGGCTGAAGAGAGATCGCTTGAGGCCAGGAATTCCAGGTTACAGTGAACTATGATCATCACTACACTCCAGCCTCCATAAAAAAGTGAGACCCTGTCTCTAAAGTGAGACACAGTAAAAATGTGGTATTATAATCTCCTTTGGGGATAACCATTTTATCTGCAGTCTACTGTTGACTGAAACATTGCTATACAGTGCATGATTGTATTTCATATTTGTTCACCTTTTTCTTTGCAGATAATTTCCAGGTAAACCCAGATGATAATATAAAATAGTAGACTGCAGGTTCCCAGTGTGGTCACTAATTTTGGTGCCAATTTAAGAATGTGTATTTTTATCATTCGAACTCACATATTGTTGTTAAATCTTATAAACACTCAGAGTTGATTTTTTTTTCCACTAATTTAGTAGTAGCTATTAGAATGTCAAGATTGCTGAGCTTAGTAATTTTGTTTCTATAGCCATATTTATATAGTAGAAGATATTTATATCTAGCATGTTTATACATAATAAACTTTTTTTAGTTATCACATATATGTTCACCAAGAAACTTGTTATTTATATATTTAGTCATAAGAAAACATGGTACTTTTAAAAAAATTATCATGACTAAATAATCCAAGGTATATTATGACATGAAAAGGTCAAATCTATAAAGAAAGTAAAAATATCGGTGGTTGTCAAGTGCTGAGTGGGAGGGAAGAATGAACTTGCAGAGCACAGATAAATGTTAAGGCAGTGAAAATATTCTATGACACTAGAGTGGTGGATACACATCATTTTACCTTTGTCCAAACTCATAGAAAGTGCAACAGGAAGAGTAAGTCATAATGTAAATCATATATTTGGGGTGATTATAATGTATCAATGTTGTTTATTAATTGTAACCATTGTACCACTCCTGTGGCTTTGGTGGCTGATGTTAATAAAGAGACTATTCCTGTGTCAGGGAAGTGGGTATATGGGAAACTGCCCCTTCTCTTAATTTTACTGCTAACCTAAAACTGCTCTAAAAAAATTGAAGTCATAAAAAATTTTATATCACCATAAAATTTTTTGTTTCTTCTTCAAAATGATTATAAAATTACTGTAATGATGAATATGTGTATTAAAAATCTTCAGAGAAATAGTACCAATAGGATACTACATAGATCTATGTTAGATAGACAGAGACAGATCAAAGATAGATAATAGATGTAGACAGATAGAAGATCGATAGATACATATACACACAACTATATTTTCTATAATTATTTTATATATATATATATACATATATATATATATAGTTAGAAATCAGCTCACATTATTGTGGCAGTTGAAAAGGCCCACAATTCACAGTCCAAGAACCAGAAACTTCAGGAACCTTGTGATGTATAATTCAGGCTGAAACTGAAGACCTGAGAATCAGCGGAGCCAATGGTGTAAAACCCAGTGCAAAAGCAAGAGAAACTGAGATGAGATGTCCCAACTCAGCAAGACAAGGGTAAAGGGTGAATTCTTCCTTTCTCCACCTTTTATTATATTCATGTCTTCAAGGTATTAGACAATGTCCACACCTTGGGAAGAGCAATCTGCTTTGCTCAGTCCACAGGTTCAAATGCTAATCTCATCTGAGAACACTCTCACAGACACATCCAGGAATAATGTTTAAACTGAGCATCCTGTAGTCAGTCAAGTTGATGAGTCAAATTTACAACATTTTAGCTTTTGTACATATATTCTCTACATTTATTACTGTGTTTTAATTTATTAGAAGATCATAGAAACATTTACCTTTAAACTGACTCTGAGAAAATTTAGTCTATTCGTTGGTATCACAGGACATTTTTGTGATACAATGACCTGATAATCTATGCATTCAATAACATTATAATTTACATTCAGAATGTGCTAGTAGCTTTTTTATTTTAATTTAACTTAAAAATATGTTATTTAAAGTTTAAAGGAGAATTAATCTATCAGGAAACAAAAATTATAATCACTTTAATATGTATGCATTGAAACACACAATATCATTGGACAGAAACCACAATACATGGTACACCGTTTATTAAGAATAGTTGTAATATATCATAAAAAGAGGTAAAAAAATAATGGTTCCTATATCTTTAGGACAAATTGCTCTGAAATCACAAATTATTTCAAGTTACACTTGAAAATGAAGTGAAGAAGCATACCTATATTAAACATGACCATAATGACCACTTAAAATATTCTTAAAGATAGTTAAGAAAATATTTTTATTTGCCACTATTCAGATACCATTGATATAGAGTGTTACATTAGAATAGGCATCCAAGCCTATGGAATAGGTAACCACCTACATAATATATTTACAGATGTCCTCATAATTAAAAAAAATTAAAAACTCCTGAAATTTAAATTTAAAAGCTAGCAGTTTATTTATTAAGTTTAAGGCTATTATATCAGAATAAGAAGAAATATATCTTAGTCAAATCATATTTGAAGGTTTCTTTTTTGGTTTTTTTTCTTGTAAAAACATGAATTAATTTTGTAACAGAAACTAGGAAGATAGAAAATTAGGATCAAATATTTGCTGGAGGAGGTTTACTAAATTTACTTAGGTTCTGGCCTTTATACAAATGTTATCTTGTCAATTTGCCTTACCATTATTAAAGTGGACCCCCAACAGATTGGGAAAGATTATGTTATTATTTTCTTACAGTTCTTCCACTGTTTATCACCATTAACTACAATGAATAACTGGGGAAGTATTATAATTCCCACCCTATTGCAGTTGGGCTTCTGTATGATTTGCTTTAGCCAATGGAAGGTGGGTAGAAGCAACAACGTGTCCAAGCTAAATACCTAATAGGCATTCCATGTTCCTGGCCCCCCTCACCTATAATGGATATGCCATCTGTGGTGAGAATGCATGTGCTTGGAATTTATATTTCTAGAAAAACAAAGAGACTATTGAGGTACATCTAAAACTAATTGCCATCCCTGCTGGTGGCCAACCCATGAGTAAGAAAATATCACTTTTGCTCATTGTCAGCCAATGAGATTTGGGGGTCATTTTTTACTAACGTTATCATAGTAATCACTGAGCACCAGTCAGTTTCTCTTTTAGTTCAATAAACAGTTGTGGTGATATATTCTTCTATCTTTACCTGAACATAAGTATATTGAAAAATTTACATGTTTTAATTTGTGTATAAGAAAGCTCTTTGTTCATGCATTGCTCATTTTTGCCATGTCACATTCTCATCCTTTAGAATATTTTATATAACCTATACATACTTTTATTAGCCTTGTTCCTGGAAAACATTTTGTTTTATTGTTTACTATAAACTTTAACTTGACATTCAGGGCTCTTCTCTTAGCCCTAAGCTATAATTCTATGCTCATTTTTTTTCTCTTCAATCCATATAGTGCAAGTCAGTTAAGAATGTCCTAATGTGTCCAAAATTTCTGACAGCTGTGCCTAGAAGTCATTTCATGTTCTAGCTTTTGTATTCTCCACACTCAATTTTTTGCACCAGAACCAGGGTACTAAAAATTTTGAATTAAACTGGATAAAAATAAAAATGCCAACTCAGAAATAGTATATCTAAAAAAGAAGGCAGAAACCATTTTCCTTTGAAAAGAAAAAAAATCCAAGAGGATGAAAGATGATTATAAAGAAGATACAGAAAATATGAAAAGATACTGAGAAGTTCTGGTTTACAAAAAAAAATTGTAAAGAATAAGATATCAAAGCAGATATTCTCAAAACTCTACTGGTGGTGCAGGAAATACAATAAAAAAGAAAGTCATTTCTGTGTCCGTCTTGTCCAAAGCCAAGAAAGGAAGCCATAACCCATTTTTGAGATTTTATTTTAAAGATCAAAATGATAAAATATAACCTAGTATATTCTAGCAAAAAGATCTCTTTTAATTTTGCTTTAGTCTATCACATCATATATTTACTTTTCTTTGCATTAATGGGCATTATTCTGAACAAATCAGTTTTAATATGTGCAAATGACTGACAATAAAGTAAAATTACCTAAGTAAAATATGTCACTTAAGAGTGATATATTTCATAGAACTTGCAAATTTGTGGTGGTTGTGGTAATAATAGAATAACATACATTTTAACAAGATGAAAATAACTTGAACATTTATTCCATAAGGTTATTTATGAAAATATGTAAATTTAAATGTGCAAATGACTTTTTCATAATATTGGAAAAGTTATATTTGCCTCAATATGGAATCCAAATAATATTAAATATATATCTATTTTTTGTATCAGAACAAACTGACTTTAAGTTTTTACTTCTTAAATTTATATCTGTACATAGAAAATTTTAAATTTATAAATTAAATATGTACCAAGAATTTATAACTTTTTCAAATACAATGCATTTTAATGTTATGTTTTATTGCAATGAAATGAATAATTTAAATATTCTAACATTTTTATTACTGGTAAACTAAAGAAACAGTATTCTGTTCAAGAGAATATGAAGTTTATATGATAAGAGTCTATTAAACTTTGCTCAAAGATTGTAAAGTTTGACTCTAAGAAAATGTTCTAGGATTTTATAGAAAGATACACATCTGTGTGACATTTCACAGGCTAAAATCATAAAATAAAATATATTGCTATTTTAAAATATAGCCATAGCAAACTTTAAATATTTCAAATTTTTTTAAAACTGATATTTATAATTTTCAAAGTTGATATATTTTAACTAATTATCACATTTCTTAATTTAGTAAACTTAACAAAAGACAAAATTAATCTAAGCATATTCGTACTAAGTCTATAAATTAAATTAAAATTATCAACAATTTTGAGCAATAGTTAAATCCTAGGAGCTATAAGAACAATATAGGGAAACATCACTTAATCATTGTAATTATTCCATTTTAAAGTATTGTAGTAAGTTTCCAAAAGAAATTGAAACTTGAATATGTCAAAATGTGTTTAAAATTTCAAGGATACTAAGTGATGAACCTGAAATTCATTTTTTTATCTTTTTTAATTTGTTAATATTTATTTATAAATGTTGTTGAATTAGTATTATATCATATAAAAAATGTAAAACTTAGTGGACCTATGATTTTGAAAACAGGGATACATCTTACAATTTTCATGCTTCACACATACTTTGACTTTTTATTATGGGTTTCAAAGCTTGTTTAGTGCTGATTAAAAACAAAAATGCAAAAGTAAAGTTACCTAAGGATTCAAATAGAAGGACTGTCAAGAATTTAAACTTGCATTAGTCAGTTCTTAGCTGTTATACTTTACCATTTATTCGTGTATACTCTACTGTTCTTTCATTCTATTGAGTTCACAGAAATATTTCCTCAGCCATCACTATGTTTCAGGTACAGTTTAGGTTATAAAATGGTGAACAAAGACAATAGATCCCTGCCTTCCCAGTGAGATATGTCAGAAAATGCCAAGGAGAAAAATTAAGTGGAAAAGGAAAATAGGAATCATTGGGTGGGTGTTTATAATTTTGGAGGGTTGGCAAGTGGAGACCTCATGAAAGAGGAGATAACTGAATAAATCTTGGAGATGGTGAGCAAGAGGCCATGTGACAATATTGGGGGAAACTATTCCCAGCAGAGGGAAGAAGAGTGTGTGGAAAGGCCTTGGGGCAAAAGCGTTCCTGATGTTTTCAAGAAACAGCAATGAGGACAGACAGTGTGGTTGGAACAGAGGAAACAAGAGATGCAGTAGATATGTTCAGAAAAATGCCGACAGACAGTGTGGTTGGAACAGAGGAAACAAGAGATGCAGTAGATATGTTCAGAAAAATGCCAACCATACTGTTCCCTGTAGTTGGTGGTGGGGAGCAGGGGAATTTGATGTTTTGCTTAGAAAGATCAGGGAGCACTAGAGAGCTTTGAGCAGAGTAACATGAACTGGATTACATTTACCAGGATCACTTTGACTGAAGTGTTGAAATAAACTGAACAGGAGCAAGGACAAAAGAAGAGCGACCAAATATAGTATTAATTTTTTGTGAAATCTACACTCAAAATTAAAGTAAAATGTAGACTATGGGCTAGGACAAAATTCAAATTTATCTGAGGATATCAGCAAACTGCAGTACCTTTATTTATTTATTTATTTTTAGAGATAAAGTCTCACTATGTTGCCCAGGCCAATGTTCTGAGTCAAGCATTCCTCCTGTTTTGGCTTCCCAAGGTGCTGGGACTATAGGCCTGAGCCACTGTACCTAATCATGCATATCACATACGTGTTAAAAATTAGAAGCACTTAAGCAAAGGTTATTAATAGTTCTTATTGAATTTTATTAAAATAATTTAAAAAGTATAAGATCTAAGACAAATTAAATTCAAATAAAGCAGTTAGAAACCTATAAAATGGGATAGGCAAGAGAGGTGATATATGGATTAAAGTGATGGACATAAAGAAAGCTGAAGAAATTTTATTTAGTACAATAATATCAACAGAATATTGCAATTGCTCACATGTTTGGAAGCATCAAGGAGCAGAGAAAAATGGTAAAGATGTACATGGTGTCTAGGTTTCTGTTTTGTGAAATAAAAATAATTTTCAAAGAGAGAAAAGAGGTACCTTGTTCTAATTCCTATATCAACATGAGAAAAAGATTATAAATAGAAGAAAGAGAACAAATATAGCCCTAGACATAGTCAGATAGTGATGGTTTTAAGACATGTGGAAGGATAGGCCAAGTTGCCAGATTTTTACTAATAGGAAGGGTATTTGATTGAGGTAATCATTTATAATTGATTTGACTATAGGTGGTCAAGTCATAGATGAGGATGAAGAACACCTGGAAAGAAAATATAAAAATATAAAATATAATCTGATCCAAGGAGGTATTCTAATATTTATGGACATGGTACAGATAGGACTAGAGAAGAGAAATGCATAAAGGATCAACTTGCTACTGCATTTTCTATGAAAGCAATATGGCATCCAGGGAAGTGTAGACTATCCTGACATGATCACACTAGTTTTCCTAATTTAGAATGAATATGCCTCAAAGCTTGGGTAAACCTCAGACCAGACAGAGAACACAACAATTTGGGAATTATTCTCACTATACAACCTCAAAAGCAGCTGAATAGAGAAAAATCAGGGTTATACAGTGACTGACAAAGTGATTGAGGTTTCCCCAATGCACCAGAATGGAGATTGGGTTTAGCTTTGAAACAGATACCAAGATCTCTGGCAAGAGAGTCAGGTCACTCATAAAACTAAACACAGACCCTTGCTCCCAGGGCAACCACCTCATATACACAGAGAATAAACTATGCTGAAATGAAATTCCTCTGCTGGAACTGCCCAGAGCTATGGTTCCCCTGCTTATTAGAGTCACTTTGTTAAATTGCTATATAGGAAACGTACATTTATATCAACAAGCCCTCCAGCTTAAGATCCGATAAGAGTACTAAAATAGCAGCTAGGTAAACAGTGAGGAAATTCTACAAATACACACCACAATTAATACATACAAAGATGGGGTGCGTGTAGAAATTCAAAAGTAAATAAACAGAAACTAAAGATGGTGAGAAAAGAAAGAAAGGATACATGCATTTGGGGTTATAAGAAATTCTGTAAAATAAAAGGAATTAACATAACCTGTAAGATAATTTATAATTATTTGTGCTAAATAATTATAAAATGCCAGTAATTATTCCTTTCTCTGTATCTGATACAGCTGCTCTGGAACTTAGAGAGCACTCCCAGTCTGACTCTGTGCTCTGTCCCACGATTTGCTTTTCAATGGGCCATCAGCAAGTGAGATGCAAATACTTGAGAAGTGATTATGCTTTGCAGTTTATTCTCTCTTGCTGCTCATCAAACCCTGCTGCCCTATAGGAGTTATGGGCTAACTTGCTGGACATGAGAAATAAGTGATCCTAGTCACCCCTGTGGCCACAGCCCTCAGCCAGCAATGGCAATACATGTGAATAAGGTCATCCAGAACTAGCCAGCTAAAAAAGACCAGCCTAGGTCACCTAAGCATAGCTCAGAATAGTGCCTACCCAAATCAGCAGCTAAACAAATTGATGTTAAGTCACTAAGTTTTAAATTGGTTTATGTGCAATAAAAACAAATACCTAAGAATAAATTTTAAAAATAAACCTTCAAAAAAATGCAACCCACCTTAACTCTATGATTATGTGTTTACCTGTGTTTATGACCAGTTACAGATACAGATCTGAGACAGATGAGATAAAAATGGGAGTCATGCCCTGTAAGGATGGAGAGTTTTTTTTCAAGCCACTGACACTAAACTGCAAGTCGTTTTTAAATGTCAAAATTTAATAAAGAGCTCTTGCAAGCAATAATAAAATCCCACAATAAAAAATAAAAACAATAATAAGAGTCTAAAATTCGTAATATACCAATAAGAATAAAAAATGGAATAAGAGTAAGTAGAATAAAATTCTTAATATTTTGATTGATAGAGACTCAAAGGTATCTCCTTCTTTTAACATTATAAATAAAAGATATAGCCGGGCTCGGTGGCTCAGCCTGTAATCCCGCACCTTTGGGAGGCCGAGGTAAGTGGATTGCCTAAGCCCGCGGGTTCGAGACCCGCCTGGGCAGCGAGACCTCATCTCTACAGTAAATCAAAAAATCAGCCGGGCGTGGTAGCGCATGCCTGTAATTCTGGCTACTTGGAAGGCTGAGGCGGAAGGATCGCCGGAGCCCAGCGTGTCGAGGCTGCGGTGACCGGGAGCGGCCACTGCACTCCAGTCTGGGCGACAGAGTGAGACTCCAACTCAAAAAAAATAAGAAATAAAAAAAAAAGATAAATTAAATCAACAATGTATTTAGTAAGTATTATTATTTGTAGGCCTAAAAATAGGATGCATATCTGAGAAATGTAATCAAAGTGAAGTATATATAAACATATCAATATAAACATGTAAATTATGTGATGATAAACGTGAGACAAATACACTAGTTTTTACAAAATATATAAACGAATAAACTCAACAATGAAAGGTAAAGCCTCAAAGATTAATTGAAATAAATCCACATATTATAGTTTATCACAGGCCCAAATAGAACAAAGTAAGAAAGATTAAATGGAAAATAACTTGAAAGCATATTATATAAATACAGTAAAAGGAAATGAAGGTTACTCAAATAATGTAAGAAAAAAATAAAGTAAAAACTCATTAAAAGGTACATTAGTTGCATTTTAAGGATATAATCTGCAATGCAGATATAGTACTACATATTTTTACAAGCTCAATAAACATTGGTAGAACAAACAACTAACAAATAATAACCTTAGAAATGTAATAACAAATTAACATAAATTCTATGGTGGTAGAAAACTTTAACATGCTACTTCTTCCCTATAGTTAAATACATAACAATAAATAAATAAATAAATAGGTAAAGGAATAAAGGAAATCACAAAAACTACTTATAGGGCACAATTCACTATCTGTGGAATGAGCCATCTGAGACCCAATCTCCACCATTATACAAGATGTCCATGTAGCAAGTATGCATATGTCCTCCCTGAATCGAAAACAAAAACAAGAATAAAAAACTCTTGATAGTTTCTTATGCTGTGCAAAAACTTTTCAGTGAGATGTGGTCTCACTTGTCTATTTCATCTTTTATGGCATTTGCTTTTGGGAATTTGATAAAGAATTGGTTGCCTACTCCAATGTGCATAAGAGTAGCTCCTGTATTTTCTTCTGAGATCCTTGTAGTTTGAGGTTTTATGTTCAAGTCTTTGATACATTTAGAATTGATTTTTGAATATGGTGATAGATAGGCATCCTGTTTTATTCTTCTGCATGTGGTCAGCCAGTTTTCCCAGCACCATATACTAAATAAGGTCTCCTCGCCCCAGTTGTTATTATTGATGACTTTGTCAATGATGAGGAGACAATCCACAGAATGGGGAAAAAATATTTCCTCATTGTGTATCTGACAAAAGTCTTATATCCAGGATCTACAAGTAACTCAAACAAGCCAAGAAGAAAATAAATAAATAAACAGCCTTATGAAAACATGGACAAAGGACATGAGTAGATACTTCTCAAAAGAAAACATATAAGCAGCTGTCAGATCATGAAAAATACTCAGCCTCACTAATCATCAGAGAAATGCAAATCAAAACCACACTGAGATACCACTTTGCCCCAGTAAGGATGGCCATCATTAATACATCAAAAAACAATATATGTTGGTGCAAGTGCAGAGAAAAGGGGATACTTCTACACTGTTGGTGGGAGTAAGAACTAGTTGAACCTCTATGGAAAATAGTGCGGTGATATCTAAGAAAACTAGAAATTGACCTTCCATACAATTTGACAATTCTCTTCTTGGGAATATACCCAGAGAAACACAAATTGTTCTATAAAAAGGACAACTGTACATTCATGTTTATTGCCATACTATTTACTATAGAAAAACATGTAACCAACACTTATGCCCATTGAAAGTAGACTGGTTAAAGAAAATGTGGTACATATACATAATGGAATATTGCACAGCCAAAAAGAAGGACAAAATCATGGACTTCTCAGAAAAATGGATGAAATTGGAGATAATCATTCTTAACAATTTATCAAAGAAACAAAGAACCAAATTCCACATGTTCGTACTCATAAGTGGAACCTGAACATTAATCACAAAGGCACAAGTGATGGATAAGCAGTTACAGGACACTGCCAGGGGAGGAAGGAAGTAGGGACATGTAAAATCACAAAGGGCATCTGATTCCAAACCAGGGGAAGTGAGGCCCAGTTGAAGACCCAAACTTCACCTTCATTACATGACTAATGTACCAAATCCTGACTTGTACTCCATATCTTTATAACAAAAACTAAAAAAGTAAGTAAATAAAAATCAATAAATAAAAAATATGTAGAATACAAAAAACTGGCCCCTCCAAATCTGAATTATTCAAATAATTTTAACAACAAAAATGCAGCGTTTTTAAAATAATTAAAAAGTATAAGCATTGAAATTATTATTACAGATACCAACAGAAAAAAAAAAACACTTGAAAATATTTTAAGTATTTTAAATGATATTTATGAAAAAGAAAAAGCACAAAATTGTAATAGTACAATGTTTAGAAAATAATGGCATGTCCAAATTTCTTGATTAACCCAAAACTATAAACAAAACTGATAAGTTCAGTTTAAAAATCAGTAAACTCTTACTTAGTGTCATTAATAGACTTTTGGAAACTAACATTAAACTAAACAATATACAATGGGTTCTCAAATAATGCCATTTCTTTCCGTGTTGTTTGTTATAACATTAATGAAAAAAATGTATTTTTTTGAATATGTAGTTTTGCTGAATTTCACACTTTCTAAGAATCTGTTGACTGAGTAAGGATTTATTGTAGTTTCATTTGTAAATTAGAAATAAAATATATTCAAAGTTAAATAATCAAGTCAATAGTTAGAACAATTTTAAATAGCCAAATAATGTTTAGTAAATCTACAATAGTAGGACAAATGTCCCTTCAAACAGTACACAGAGAATAGAAGGGAAAAAAATGGAAAAAATGTTCCTTTCTCACAAATCTCCTTCATTTATAAAATTTATAAATTAGTTCTCTTACATGCCAAATTTTCCAATAGCATTTAATTTAAATAAAGGATTTATAGGCTAAAATATTTTAGAAAAAATGCTTTTGAACAATGTTATTTACAAATATTGATATAATAATTTTAAATAAATGCCAATTAAATAAAAAATAAGTGTATAGCAGCTATAGATTATGATACTATATTAAAATGGCTTACAATTATAAATCTATAAATAAAGTGCTAAAGTTTTATTAGGCAAAAGGTACCAAATAAATTGAAAGAAAAGTTCTTCATAAATATGAAGATGAATTTAATAAAATTCATCATGAATTACTGATTTAATAAAACTGAAGGTAAATTAGACTACAAATAATTTTTAAATTAAGAATAATAAGACTATTTGTATTGTAGCTATTATTCTAAATAATTTTGGACGCTCTGGCTAAGATAGTAGAGGAAAAAAGAAAGACAACCAATATAATCATAGAAAAAAAGGAAAATATTCTGTGTACATTTTAAGAGTGTCTCTTATGCAAACCCAAAAATATCAACTGTAAAACTAAGGCACCAACATAGATTCAAAACAGCTAGTTGCTATAGCTTCCAACATGAAAACTGTAAGTAGTTTAAGAACAATATTCAAGGAAAATTTTAATCATACATAATAATATTAAAACTTACATTATTGTATTTTAAAAGAAATATTAAAACCTATAAAATAAAAACAACAAATTTTTACTAAGAATAATAAAATAATTTTTAATGAGCTCAACAATTTTATGCTTCTACTTAGGAAGTTTAAATAGCCTATAGATGTCAACTCTCTTCAAATTAATTTGCATATGCAATGCACTTTCAGTTGGGTCTTTTATTTACTCCTAATTATATGAAAAGTATTGTGCCTGTGTATATGTGTGTGTTCATGCATGTATGTATACACACACAGTATATACATACCTATAATACAAAAATTAGATTTGGAAAGTATGACAAATTTATTAGCATAGCTACTCAAGTGTATAAATTTATAGGACTTCTGTGAGGCAACCTCAACCTCTAGATTGTGTCAGGGCTAGCCAACTATAGTGGTTGTGGGTTTCAGACAACTCTCAGTGTCAGGCAGGTCTCAGGGTCATGGACTTCAGGCATGCTCCTGCATTGTACCCACTACCAAACAGATGACTTCAACCTGGACCCCTGCTGGCCACAGAGGCCACAGAGCTTAGGGTATTCACAAGTGCTACAATGACCATAGCAGTCCTAGGCTTAGGAATATGCTGTATGACCTGCCCAGAATCTCAGGAAGGAGTTACTGATGAAGAGCATTCCCAGGAAAGCTAGTCTGGGAAGATTATAATTAGGACATACTTCTTCAAATGCACAGAAATCAAGGAATAATCACAAGGGTTAAGACAATCAGGAAAACATGAATTCATCAAATACACAAAATAAATGTCAGTAACTGACCCTCAAAGTAGAGATTTTTGAACAAACTGATAAAGAATTCAAAATAATTGTTTTTTTAAAAAACTGAGTAAATTGTAAACAATACAAAGAAATCATTAATTAAATGAGGGGAAAATTCAACAGAGAGACTGAATAATTTTAAAAATCAATCAAAAATATTGAAACAGAAACATACAATGAACAACATAAAAAAATGAACAGAGAGTATTAACAGCTGTATTGATCAAGCATAAGAAAGAAAATGTGATTATGAAGACAGGTTATTTGAAAATATGCAGACAAAGGAAAAAATATATAAATGAAGATAGCATTAGCAATTTATGAGAGCATTAAAAAAGCAAACATCTGAGTCATTGATGTTAAAGAAAAAGAAGAAAATAATAAAGTATAAATATCCAGATATTGGAAGGACAAAGTTCTCCAAGCCAATGCAATCTAAATAAGACCTTTCAATATATATAGTAATCAAACTGTCAAAATCAAAGATAAAAAGAGGACTCTGAAAGCAGCAAGAGAAACTAAGGAGGAAGTTCCAATACATATCACTATGTAATTCTCAGCAAAATCCTTACAAACAAATATTCAAAGTACAAAAGCAAAACATTTGCCACCTAAGAAGTATTTCCAGCAAAGATTATTTTTATATATGAAGAAGAAATAAAGATTTTTTTTTCAGACAAACAAAAGCTTACAGAGTTCATCAGCATGAGATCTTTCAAGAAACACTAACGAGAATTCTTCAAGTTGAAAAAATGGTTGTAATGAGTAAGGTGAAAACATCTAAAAGAAAAAATTCCCTGATAAATATAAATAAACAGTCAAATGCAGGATACACCAATACAGTAATGGTGGTGGGTAAATCACTTATATCTGTTCTATAAATATTAAAAATAAAAACCGTTAAAAATTTTATAATAGTTTCTTTAAAGTTATAATAGTTTCTTTAAAGTTATAATAGTTTCTTTAAAAATATGTAGTATGAAAAAATTATAATAGTTTCTTTAAAAATATGTAGTATGAAGAAATGTAAATAATGATATTAAAAATTTTAAATGTGAGGAGGGAGTGAAGTAAAAGTGTATTTATGTTCAAAGATAAGTGTTATCAGTTTATTATAATCTGTTATAACATAAAATGTTTTGTATAAGTCTTGTGGTAACCACAAAACAAAAAAATCTATAATAGATATACAAAACAATTTTTTTTTTTTAATAATTAATCAGTATTTTTATTATAGTTTTGTGGGGTACAGTTAAGGGTTAGGTGTACAATTACGTTTCATTCAGACACCCTGTTGATAAGAGGTGTTTTCCCAGCCCCAGACAGATATTTGCTACTGTTAATCCCATCCCCCTCCCCCCCATAGTTTCCCAGTACCGTCAGTCATTTTCTTATAGTATTACATTGGATGTTCAAGGTCCATTATATGAGTGAGAACATGTGATATTCTGATCTTTGTTTCTGTGTGAGGTCACTCAGTATTATAGACTCTAGTTCCATCCAGGTTGCTGCGAAATTCATGATTTTGTTCTTTTTTATGGCTGCGTAGTATTCCATCGTGTATATGTACCACATTTTTTAATCCGGTCCTTTTTTGATGGGCAGCATGGTTGTTTCCAGGTTCTTGCTATTGTGAACACGCTGCGATAAACATACGTGTGCAGGTATCTTTTTTTATAGAGTGATT
>NW_007246510.1:0-831 GCF_000164805.1 Carlito syrichta
ACAAAATACCATTTAAGCTATCAAAAATTAAAAAAGATACAGAGGGCCACTACATAATAATAAAAGGTTCACTCCATCAACAGGAAATATCTATCCTAAACAAATATGCACCCAACATAGGTGTGCCAACTTTCATAAAGCAACTTCTAGGAAAACTAAAGAAAGATATTAAATCTAACACCATCATAACTGGGGACTTTAATACCCCACTCACAATCCTAGACAGATCATCAGGAAAAAAAATCAGCAAGGAGATCTGGATCCTGAAGTTGACTCTGGACCAAATGGATTTAATTGATCCCTACAGAACACTCCATCCAAAGACCACAGAATACACATTCTGCTCATCACCACATGGAACATATTCTAAGATTGACCACATACTCGGCCATAAATCAAGCATAAGCAAATTTAAAAGGACCAAAATTCTACCATGCACCTTCTCAGACCACAGTGGAATAAAAATAAACATTGACACCAGCAAAGACCTCCCAAAACCCACAAAGACATGGACACTAAACAGCGTGTTGCTAAACAACTTCTGGGTCTATGATGAAATCAAAACAGGGATCAAAAGATACCTGGAAACAAATGAAAATGAAGAAACATCTTACCAAAATCTCTGGGATGCCTTAAAAGCTGTAGTAAGAGGGGAATTTATATCCCTACAAACATACATGAAGAAAATTGAGGGAACACAAATTAACAGCCTAACCAGCCACCTAAGGAAGCTGGAAAAGTAAGACCACAAAAACCCTAATTTCAGCAGAGGAATCCAGATCACCAAAATAAAAGCCCAAATACAGGACATAGAAGACAAAAAGATAATAC
>NW_007246510.1:962-2278 GCF_000164805.1 Carlito syrichta
ATTCACAATCAGAAACACAAAAGATGAAGTCACATCTGACCCTGAAGAAATACAAAAGATCATTAGACACTACTACGTACACTTGTATGGAAACAAACTTGAAAACCTTAAGGAAATGGAGGACTTTCTGACATCACACACCCTACCTAGGTTGGAACAAGAAGAAATTGAGACCCTAAATAGACCAATAACAATCAAGGAAATCAACTACGTAATAAGAAAACTACCTACAAAAAAAATCCCTGGTCCAGATGGCTTTCCAGCAGAATTCTACCAGACATTTAAGAAGGAGCTGATACCAATCCTCCTGAAGGTATTCCAGGTGATTGAAAAAGTTGTAACTCTCCCCAAATCATTTTACGAAGCCAACATCACATTGATACCCAAGCCAGGTAAAGATCCAATAAAGAAGAGAACTACAGGCAAATATCTTTGATGAACATAGATGCTAAAATTCTCAACAAGATCCTAGCAAAGTGGATTCAACAACACATCTCAAAAATCATCCATCATGACCAAGTAGGCTTCATTCCTGGGATGCAAGGCTGGTTCAACATTCGTAAAACCATAAATGTAATTAAATACATCAACAGATGTCAAACAGAAACCACATGATTATATCATTAGATGCAGGAAAATCTTTTGATAAAATCCAGCACCCCTTCTTGATAAAAACCCTTGAACATCTAGTCATATGGGGAACATACCTCAAAATAGTAAAAGCCATCTACGAGAAACCCACAGCCAACATACTCCTAAACCGACCAAAATTGGAACCATTTCCCCTGAAAACTGGAACAAGACAAGGATGCCCACTCTCACCCCTCCTGTTCAACATAGTATTGCAATTCCTGGCTCGAGCAATCAGAGAAGAGAAGGCAATCAGGGGTATCCAAATAGGAAAAGAGGAAGTCAAATTGTCTCTCTTTGCAGATGATATGATTGTGTACCTTGAAAACCCAAGAGAATCTGTTCAAAACCTCCTTACACTGATAAAGACCTTTGGCAAAGTCTCAGGATGCAAAATAAATGTGCAAAAGACAATGGCATTTCTTTACACCAATAATAAACCAACAGAAACCCAAATAAAAAACACAATTCCATTCACAATAGCCACAAAAAAATGCAATACCTTGGCATCTTCCTAATCAGAGACGTGAAAGACCTTTACAATGAAAACCCCAAAACACTGCTCAAAGAAATCAAAGATGACACAAACAAGTGGAAAAATATCCCATGCTCATGGATCGGAAGAATCAACTTTGTGAAGATGTCCATCTTACCTAAGGCAATCTACAAATTCAATGCATACCCAT